>NC_142933.1:43275659-43290659 GCF_046866305.1 Octopus bimaculoides | reverse complement strand
ATATTTGTTTGTATAAACATGGGTATATCCATGAATTATAAAATTTGAGATTCCTTCTCTTCAACATGGGTTTGTGTGTATGTATGTGTGTGTGTGTTACATGTATGCATATATATATGTATGCATATACACGCACGCGCATATTTAGATATACATTAAAACACGTATATATGTGTGGTTCTGTGTATTTATATGCATACATATGTACATATATACGAATATAATGTATACCTGCATATATAGCCATATATTTGTATACATTTGTATTTGTGCATACATATCTGCATGTGTATACGCACACACAAAATTAAGCACACACACACATACACACACACACACACACACACACACACACACACATACATATAAGCATACACGCCATCTACATATATATATGAGGAAGTGCTGAAAAGTTCCTGGCTTTGGGTAAGAGAAAAACCGTAGGATCAGTTAATTATGATTTTATTTAATATATTACCCTCTTAGATTCACACACTTATTGTAGTGGTCCTTCAGTTTTTCTAAGCCCTGTTAAAGAACTCGGAAGGTTGAGCTTCCAACCAGGCCTTTCGCGACACCCTTAAATTAAAACCAGGGACTTTTCAACACCTCTTCGCATATGTTTATTCATTTATACAGATACACAGACATATATATACACATACGCACGAATTAAACTCTATTAACGAATTCTCAACAACGCTAGTAATTGAATGAACCAGAATAGTTTACCTAACCATATTGCATTGTTATAAACAACGAGCCTCGTCGAAATAGTCTAATTGTTATGTTGTTAGTTAATTAATAGCTGTCGATAAAATATACCTGATTGACCCCCACATAGTTAATATATTGATATAATAATAATACGCCGTCTATATCAATGAAATAAAGCTGACAATCACGTCGTGTTTATATAGATTTGTTTAGTGAAGCCAGCTTTACTGCTGTTACTATCTTGTCTGTGAATCCATATCAACCAGCAGTACACACTCACACAACAGATATGTAGTGTGTGTGTGTGTGTGTGTGTGTGTGTGTGTTTGTGTGTGCATGTCAAGATACCACCGATTAAACACCGGTATTATGTAGTAAAAAAAAAAAAGTATATGTTTATATATATATATATAAGGTTAATCAATAATGAAGCAATCAATGAATATAGATCGATAAAATAAGTGGCAGACAGAAAATACAAAGCTTAATACGATTGACTTAAGCATTACTTGAAATTGGTGCCCCTGTGGCCGCAAATGAGCGACGGATATCTGTCTGTCTGTCTGTCTGTCTGTCTATCCATCCATCTCTCTATCCGTCCATCTATCTATCTGTCTATCCATCCATCTATCTATCTGTCTATCCATCCATCTATCTATCTGTCTATCCATCTATCTATCTGTCTATCCATCCATCTATCTATCTGTCTATCCATCCATCTATCTATCTGTCTATCCATCCATCTATCTATCTGTCTATCCATCCATCTATCTATCTGTCTATCCATCCATCTATCTATCTGTCTATCTATCCATCCATATATCTATGTCTATCCATCTATCCGCCTATCCATCCATCTATCTATCTGTCCGTCTATCCATCTATCACTCTGCCGTCTATCTCTCTGCCCACCCATCTATCTCTCTGCCTACCCGTCTATCCATCTAGCTATCCGTCTATCCATCTAGCTATCCGTCTATCCATCTAGCTATCCGTCTATCCATCTAGCTATCCGTCTATCCATCTAGCTATCCGTCTATCCATCTAGCCATCCGTCTACCCATCTTGCTATCAGCCTATCCATCTTGCTATCAGCCTATCCATCTTGCTATCAGCCTATCCATCTTGCTATCAGCCTATCCATCTTGCTATCCGCCTATCCATCTTGCTATCTGTCTATCCATCCGTCTATCTATCTAGGCGATCCGTTTGCTGCCAACACCCGTTAAAAGGAGGACTGGGCATGCCGTGGTTGATGATGCGCAGACACGCGCTGAGACTGCGACATCTCCGGCTCTACGTAGACAGCGGTGAACAGGTGTGGTCACCGTTTGTGCGGCGCGCTTTCCCGCAGCTCGTCTCCATGACCGAACTGCAGTCATGGATCAAGAAGAGGCCGAGGAAGGGCGAATGGCACCGCGAGTGTCGCGCTGCTCTTCGGCAACTCCAACAACCCGGGTCAACCTTGAGCGACTGCATCACAACTAACGCATTCTATAGTGGATTAGTGGAGGGAAGGTACGACGACGATCTCGGGGCGAACCTGGGCGTCGACGAGGAATACCTGACCCGCCTGTTTAAGACGACCTTCGGGCCGGGACCTATGGACAACTTCCAGAGATCCCTGGCCTGGCAGTGCTATCGAGAAGCACTACCCGTTCGGGATAAGCTCTACAGGCATGGCTCGAGAAACACGGGGCCGACCTGTCCGAGATGCCGGCAGAGCGACGAAACCGTTCTGCACGCACTCGTACAGTGTCCCACCATTTCCGAGCTGTGGGCTTACGTCGAACAACTGCTATCGCGTGTGGGACGAGTCGGTCTATCAGCCGAGTCTATCGTGAATATTGTCGCGCCTCCTTCCTTTAAACGGGAAGGAAGAGCTATTTTCATCGTACTTGTGGCTATGGCGAAAGAATGTGTATGGTGGACGCGTCTGAAAGGTCTAGAGACAAAGACTTTCCTCTCTGGGCAATCTCTCATCAACTTCTTCAAGTATCACCTGAAGAGGAAGTTGAGAGTAGAAAGGGAAGTCTTGTCTAGTGAATGCTTCAAAAAAAGATGGGTGAATGTAGCAAGGATGGCACGTGTGAACGACGGAGCCATCTTGAGCATAACCCTATGAACAAAAAAAAAAACAAAAACAAAAAGGCAAAAGAGAGTCACTTACTGTTATAGTTTCTTCAATGAGAATATTGACCAAGGTTACCGTGGTCTTTTCCGTGGGCTTTTCCTTCCACGGCTAAACCTAAACTGTCCTCCCCTCTTTTTACGCGAGAACATTACTGTGTGATACACGATCCCTATTGATCGGCCTTTCCTTTTCTTTTTTTTCGATCCCTTTTGATCGAACTGCCCCTTTTTCCCTTCCTACGATCCCTTTTGATCGACACCACCAATTTTTTTTTTTTTTTTTTTTTTTTTCCTTCCTTCCCCCTCCCAAAAAGAAAAGCTCTACATTGTATTTGTCCCATCTTCGTTGAGCCCTGTGTGGCTAATAAAAGAAATGTATCTAGGCAAAAGAGAGACACTTACTGTTATAGTTTCTTCAATGAGAATATTGACCAAGGTTACCGTTGACTTTTCCGTAGGCTTTTCCTTCCACGGCTAAACCTAAACTGTCCTCCCCTCTTTTACACGAGAACATTACTGTGTGATACACACACGATCCCCATTGATCGGCCTTTCCTTTTTTTTTTTTTCGATCCCTTTTGATCGAACTCCCCCTTTTTCCCTTCCTACGATCCCTTTTGATCGACACCACCACTTTTTTTTTCCCCTCCCAAAAAGAAAAGCTCTACATTGTATTTGTCCCATCTTCGTTGAGCCCTGTGTGGCTAATAAAAGAAATATATCTATCTATCTATCTATCTATCTATCTATCTATGGAGATAGAGTAGAGTGTCCACAGTTCTACATAGTCAGCTACACGGATCACAAACTTGTGACGTATACGCTAGACTTAGATAAGGCACGTAGGCAGGGTCCCAGTTACTGGAAACTGAACGCCTCTTTCCCGTCAAGATAGGTTTTCAGAGACCGGATTAGCACGCTAGTGAAGAGGGCTTTGACGGGAGTCATCGTCAACAACAAATGATGGTTTTCCCTCAAGAGAGCAATAAAAGCCGAAGCGATTAGGTATAGCAAAGCGCTAGCGATAGATAGAAACAAAATAGAAGCTAGAAGAGGCAATTAGAAGTAGCATCGCATCCTACTTATGGCGGCGAGGTTGACCCTCGACCAACACTTCAACGCCAAACACGAAGAGTGTGTTGTCAGGGCTAGGATGCGTGCTCTAAGGAACGAATGTGTTGGAGCCGCGTGAAAGGCCCGGGTGGCGGAGGCGCAACAGGGCAACAAAGCCACCATTCGGTCTCTGGTAGATGAACAGAGGCGCGAATTACTTGAGTCAAGTAAAATGTGTAAGGCCTTTCAACAACATTTTGCTCGACTGTTCGGGACGAGTGGCAAACAAGAACGCAGGGTGGACTTCAGTGCCTACCTGCTCAGCCTGTCACGACTCTCGACAAGAGAGGCAGTGCTGCGAAGGAATACCTGACCCGCCTGTTCAAGACTACAATCGGGCCGGGATCTGTGGACAAATTCCCGAGATCCCTGGCCTGGCAGTGCTGTCGAGAAGCGCTACTCGTTCGGGATAAGCTCTACAGGCATAGCTCGAGAAACACAGGGCCGACCTGCCCGAGATGTGGTCAGAGCGACGGAACCGAACTGCACGCGCTCGTACAATGTCCAGCCATTTCCGACCTATGTCGAACGTCTGCTATCGCGTGTAGGACGAGTCAGTTTATCAACCGAGTCTATCGAGAATATTTTCGCACCTCCTTCCTTGAAACGGAAAGGAAAAGTCATTTTCATTGTACTTGTGACTATTGCGAAAGAATGTGTGTGGTGGACGCGTCTGAAAGGTCTAGAGATAAACACTTTCCTCTCTGGTCAATCTCTCATCAACTTCTTCAAGTATCACTTGAAGAGGAAGGTAAGAGTAGAGAAGGAAGTTTTGTCTAATGAGTGCTTCAAAAAAAGATGGGTGTATGTAGCAAGGATGGTACGTGTGAATGACACCTTGAACATAATCCTATGAACCAAAAAAAACAAAAAGGAAAAAAGAGTCACTTACTGTAATGTCTTTCTTTTTTTGCATATCTATCTACCCACCTAGTCTACCCATCTACCTAGTCTACCCACCTACCTAGTCTATCTACCTACCTAGTTTACATACCCTATCTATCTACATCTATCCACGTGCGCACATTCATATGGTATATGTATATTGACATAACGTTTGTGTTTGTGTGTGTGTGTGTGTATATATATATATATATATATGTATATATTGTAAGTGGGTAGATAGATGCCACGTGTTGATATCGAGAAAGAAAGAGAGATAGAGGTCCAACACGTGACCAGCTACTCGGAATTTCGTTCCAGGCAGTCCTGAACAGTCCACCCTTAAGCGAACCTCATAGTAGTCTGTCAAGTTTCCTTGTAATAGAGATCTATATCGGATGATGTTTACAATTATTTAAAATATGTCTTTGCGTATTTACGACACTTAAGGCAGTGAGCTGACAGAATCATTAAGCGAGCCGGACAGAACGCTTAAGCGACGTTTCGTCCGTCTCTTACGCTCTGAGTTCAAATTCTGCTTAGTTTGACTTTTGCATTTCGTCCTCCCGGAGTCGATAAAATAAGGACCAGCTAGTTCTGGGGTTGGTGTGACCGACTTATCGCTGTCACTGGAATTGCTGGCTTTGTGCCCAAATTTGAAATCGATATATTGTATGACTCTTACATCTTGACAAGGATAAGGACCGAACACCTCGACATTGTAGCTGTTCTTTTTCTTATTTAGCCCTGGGACAACCCTGATCCAACAGAGTTATGATCAAAGGGATTCCAGTCGTGTCCATGTTGTCGTCTTTTTCTATATACAGGTCAGCATTGGACAATCAATCTTTCCTTTTCCAAAACGGTGAGATGCGATTTCTTGTTATTTCTAACAATGGTTAAACGACCAATCACATAAAAAATGTGTGTATGTGTGTGTGCGCGCGCTTATGTTATACGTGACGACGTAGGCGCGAATGAGAGCATTTACGTATGGAGATAGACAGATCGATAGATCGATGTTTGGTTGTCTCTCGTGGTCCGAGAAAGACGGTTCTGCTGACCATTTCTTGCTGAAACAACCTGTACGAATGATTTGTTTATAGTGCTCAAATGGTTGTGCTTGTACTTTAGCTCGCTCTGTCTATCTCAAATCGACGTTACCTGAACAGATGCACAGTGTACCACGCATCAGGAGTCGAAGTGATCGCAGAGCAACGTGAGATGAAGTGTTTTGATCAAGAACACAACGCAGCACCAGGTCAAAGAACGGAAACGTACAGTGGCACAGAGGGACGATTAGATAGATTCAAAGAGCTGCGGTTAAAGTAGCTTTGGCATAGTTTCAGTGCCTACCTGCCTATCTCTCTGTCTACGTCTGTCTATCTATCTCTCTGTCTACGTCTGTCTATCTATCTCTCTGTCTACGTCTGTCTATCTCTCTCTCTGTCTACGTCTGTCTATCTCTCTCTCTGTCTACGTCTGTCTATCTCTCTCTCTGTCTACGTCTGTCTATCTCTCTCTCTGTCTACGTCTGTCTATCTCTCTCTCTGTCTACGTCTGTCTATCTCTCTCTCTGTCTACGTCTGTCTATCTCTCTCTCTGTCTACGTCTGTCTATCTCTCTCTCTGTCTACGTCTGTCTATCTCTCTCTCTGTCTACGTCTGTCTATCTCTCTCTCTGTCTACGTCTGTCTATCTCTCTCTCTGTCTACGTCTGTCTATCTCTCTCTCTGTCTACGTCTGTCTATCTCTCTCTCTGTCTACGTCTGTCTATCTCTCTCTCTGTCTACGTCTGTCTATCTCTCTCTCTGTCTACGTCTGTCTATCTCTCTCTCTGTCTACGTCTGTCTATCTCTCTCTCTGTCTACGTCTGTCTATCTCTCTCTCTGTCTACGTCTGTCTATCTCTCTCTCTGTCTACGTCTGTCTATCTATCTCTCTGTCTACGTCTGTCTATCTATCTCTCTGTCTACGTCTGTCTATCTATCTCTCTGTCTACGTCTGTCTATCTATCTCTCTGTCTACGTCTGTCTATCTATCTCTCTGTCTACGTCTGTCTATCTATCTCTCTGTCTATCTCTCTGTCTATGTCTGTCTGTCTATGTCTGTCTGTCTGTCTGTCTGTCTATGTCTGTCTGTCTGTCTGTCTATGTCTGTCTATGTCTGTCTGTCTATGTCTGTCTGTCTGTCTGTCTGTCTATGTCTGTCTGTCTGTCTATGTCTGTCTGTCTGTCTATGTCTGTCTGTCTGTCTATGTCTGTCTGTCTGTCTATGTCTGTCTGTCTATGTCTGTCTGTCTGTCTGTCTATGTCTGTCTGTCTGTCTGTCTATGTCTCTGTCTGTCTGTCTGTCTATGTCTGTCTGTCTGTCTGTCTATGTCTGTCTGTCTGTCTGTCTGTCTATGTCTGTCTGTCTGTCTATGTCTATGTCTGTCTGTCTGTCTATGTCTATGTCTGTCTGTCTATGTCTATGTATGTCTGTCTGTCTATGTCTGTCTGTCTATGTCTATGTCTGTCTGTCTATGTCTATGTCTGTCTGTCTATGTCTGTCTGTCTATGTCTGTCTGTCTATGTCTGTCTGTCTATGTCTGTCTGTCTATGTCTGTCTGTCTATGTCTGTCTATGTCTATGTCTGTCTGTCTGTCTGTCTGTCTGTCTATGTCTGTCTGTCTATGTCTGTCTGTCTGTCTGTCTGTCTGTCTATGTCTGTCTGTCTGTCTATGTCTGTCTGTCTGTCTATGTCTGTCTGTCTATGTCTGTCTGTTTGTCTGTCTATGTCTGTCTGTCTGTCTGTTTGTCTGTCTATGTCTGTCTGTTTGTCTGTCTATGTCTGTCTGTCTGTCTATGTCTGTCTGTCTGTCTATGTCTGTCTGTCTGTCTATGTCTGTCTGTCTGTCTATGTCTGTCTGTCTGTCTATGTCTGTCTGTCTATGTCTGTCTGTCTGTCTGTCTGTCTGTCTATGTCTGTCTGTCTGTCTCTGTCTGTCTATCTGTCTATGTCTGTCTATCTGTCTGTCTGTCTATGTCTGTCTATCTGTCTGTCTGTCTATGTCTGTCTGTCTGTCTATCTGTCTATGTCTGTCTGTCTGTCTGTCTCTCGATGTCTGTCTGTCTGTCTGTCTGTCTGTCTCTCGATGTCTGTCTGTCTGTCTGTCTGTCTCTCGATGTCTGTATGTCTGTCTGTCTGTCTGTCTCTCGATGTCTGTATGTCTGTCTGTCTGTCTGTCTCTCGATGTCTGTATGTCTGTCTGTCTGTCTGTCTCTCGATGTCTGTCTGTCTGTCTGTCTCTCGATGTCTGTCTATCTGTCTGTCTCTCGATGTCTGTCTATCTGTCTGTCTCTCGATGTCTGTCTATCTGTCTGTCTCTCGATGTCTGTCTATCTGTCTGTCTCTCGATGTCTGTCTATCTGTCTGTCTCTCGATGTCTGTCTATCTGTCTGTCTCTCGATGTCTGTCTATCTGTCTGTCTCTCGATGTCTGTCTATCTGTCTGTCTCTCGATGTCTGTCTATCTGTCTGTCTCTCGATGTCTGTCTATCTGTCTGTCTCTCGATGTCTGTCTATCTGTCTGTCTCTCGATGTCTGTCTATCTGTCTGTCTCTCGATGTCTGTCTATCTGTCTGTCTCTCGATGTGTCTATCTGTCTGTCTCTCGATGTCTGTCTGTCTGTCTCTCGATGTCTGTCTGTCTGTCTCTCGATGTCTGTCTGTCTGTCTCTCGATGTCTGTCTGTCTGTCTCTCTATGTCTGTCTGTCTGTCTGTCTGTCTGTCTGTCTATGTCTGTCTGTCTGTCTCTCTCTCTATGTCTGTCTGTCTCTCTCTCTATGTCTGTCTGTCTGTCTGTCTCTCTATGTCTGTCTGTCTGTCTGTCTCTCTATGTCTGTCTGTCTGTCTGTCTCTCTATGTCTGTCTGTCTGTCTGTCTCTCTATGTCTGTCTGTCTGTCTGTCTCTCTATGTCTGTCTGTCTGTCTGTCTCTCTATGTCTGTCTGTCTGTCTATCTGTATAAAAGATGGGCTGGTTGTATCCACTGATACAAATTACATATTGTATAGTATACAGTAAATAATGCGGTCTTGTTGGTGATGGCGTTGTTGTTGGTAGTGGCGGTGATGATGATGATGATGTTGATGATGACTACAGTACTGCTCTGTAACTATATATCGAATAACCAGTTTCGATTCCCAGTTGGTCTAGTGTCAACCTTTTATGTGCCTTGGGGAAATGTCATGCAATTACAAAACGATAACCCGCGAATTGAGCGTGCAACGCAATTAACTCTCTCCCCCACCCCGACTATCGTCACCGGACGAACGGAGTGGGAGAGTAACCGGGGTATCACTCGCTTAATCGACTTCTGCAGACATGGATGACTGTGCCGTTAAGAAATCCGTTTCGCAACACTGTAGTTTTTAGTTCGATCTCAGTGAGCGGCACCTTGAGCAAATATCTTCTCCAGTCACCCGAAGATCCAGCGAAGCTTTGCGGGTAAAATTTGGAACCCAGAATGTGGAAGAATGTCAGAATGACCAAGTCCAATTGCTGGGTAGTAGTAGTAGTAGTAGTAGTAGTAGTAGTAGTAGTAGTAGTAGTAGTAGTAGTAGTAGTAGTAGGCTCCATCCTCCGCTCGATTTTAACACCACCAGACCTTTGGTGCCGCTTGTGCAGTACAAGTGTTCAAGCTAGAACTTTGCTCTGAAGACACCGTTTCCGTCTTCCTGCAGGTCTTGGAGAGCAATGACCTTATCTTTCACTAAGACTTGTTTCAATTATAAGACTGTGGCCATACTGGAGTAGCGCCTTAGAGGGTTCAGTCAAACAAAACGACCCCAGTACTTATCTTTTTACTGTCTACTACTTATTCTAAGGGTTTCTTTTGCCGAACCGCTAAGTTACAATGACGTAAATAAACCTGCAACGTTTATCAAGCGGTGGTGGGAGCGGAGGCGCAAATACAGACACATATACACATATGATGGACTTCCTCGCTGTTTCCGCCGACCGAATTCACTCACAAGGGCTATAATAGAAGACTCTTGCTCAAGGCGCCAGTGAACCAGAAACACCTGGTTTGCAAAGCGAGCTTCTCTGAAAAGGGAAGGGTGTTCAGATTTTGATATGGGGATAAGGAGGGGTGTTGTGCGCTGAACGGTAATCCATGAGGTCACAGGCGGACAGGAGTTCCGGAAGTAGAATCGTTTATAGAGGCAACCAGGGCGCGAAACCGATTCACAAGAAACATTAATTCCATGTCCTGTCTTCACTATATTCCACAATATGTTTGTGTGTGTCAGTGTGTCTGCTACATTCATACACACGTATACACACACATGTAGATATACATATATGTGCACGCGCACACACAAACACACACAGGATAGGTGTGTGTACAGATTATATATGTACGTGTGTATACAGTTAATGTTTTATGTATGTGTGCGTGCGCGCGATTATATCTATATACACACACACACACACGCACACGCAAATGTACATATAAATACTTATAAACGCTCACACATACATACACAGAGGGGGAAACGCCAACGTACACACACACACACTGAGTGTAATATGTCAAAAATAAGAATCTTTTAAACAACGATATGCTCGAGTGCTGTCAGTTATGCTTTGTTGATGACAGCTGTAGTAGTAGTAGCCGTAGTAGTAGCAGCAGCAGTAGTAGTAGTAGTAGTAGTAGTAGTAGTAGCAGCAGCAGCGCCGCGGCGGCGGCATTATAACAGCAGCAGTAGCCGAAGCAGTATATATAATAAATAAGGCCAGTTAATAAATACATAGCGGGCGGTGAATTCCTCCTCATTTCAAAAGGAAATGTGGTTGCGCTTGTTGTGGGTCGGGCAGCAGCAGTTGATGTGTGTTCAAGACCTACTTTCTCTCTTTCTCTCTCTTTCTCTCTCTCTCTCTCTCTCTCTCTCTCACTTCCTGGTTGTAGTGACAGTTAGCATAGAAAGTGTACAATAACGTCGAGAATATATTTACATTCTTTATTTTTCTCTGTCTCTCTCGGAAGCACACACACACCGATAGATAGACGATGGGTTAGCTGGCCAAAACTTCGAAGTCACTGCCAACAACATTCCTAGAATTTACCAAAAATAATATATATATTGATAGATAAGACTTACCACAAACCTCACAACGAGTGTCAAAACCTATTTCTTTTGTTAGTCATCGGTGTATTAATATTTCATATTGCTTTGTACAAGAAATAGCTGAAATCACACACACACACACACACACGCACACACTATATATATATACAAATCAAACATGTAAGCTTAACGCTGTATGGACGTGAAACCCAGGGTAACCGAATAGATCAGGCATACCTATCTTTATATACTCTACTGCTCTACAACTTGTGGTGTGCTTCTTTTTCGGATTTATGATTTACCGGCGATATATATATATATATATATATATATATATATATATATATATATATATAATACAAATAATATGTGAGCATATGCATATATACGTACATGTATGTACATACCTACATCTACATGTATATATAGATGCATATCTGGGTACAGGACGTTACAAAAAACGTAGACAAGATGAGAAACAGAACATAGAGCACAGAAAACACACAGGCCACATAGAGAAGATTTCCTTCATCAGCTATATATGTATGTATATATATATATATATGTGTATATATATATATATATATATCACGCGCACACGGAAACACATACAGACACACACACACCCGTACCTAACACTCACAATCCCACACACACACACGCACATCCACACATATACACATACACGCACACACCCACATACACACACTTCTCACCAACACTACACACTCACACAGACACGCATACAATCATACACACTTGGGCATAAACAACACACGCATATACAATAGCACGCGCACACACGTACACAGCAACGCACATACACACAACATACACATACACACAAACACACACGCACGCACAGAAAACATACACACACGCGCACATACAAAATACACACACACACGTACACGTACCTAACACCGACAACCCCACACAAACACGAACACACACACACACCCAAATAACCACCTGTTGACCTACCTACACTGTCTATAGCGTCCACTAACCAGTCCTGCTACTAATTTCTTCCACTACGTCATACACACACACACACACATACACACACAAACACACTAACAGATAAACCACCAAACCATACACACACACACATACATACGCACACACACGTTCTGTTATCACACACACACTCGCAGACTTTCGCAAACGCACAGATTCATCTCCCTTTTTCACTCTCCTATCTTAGAAAGAACTTTTCCCCCACCACCTCCTCTTCCGGTCTTTTCATCATGTAACCTCGTGGGCATCGGTACCATTTTCCTCTTTCTCCGTTCTTCCATTCTCCGAACTTTCCATCTTTCCGACGAAGGGCTACGCCCGAAACGTCATACACTCTCTCTTTCCTTTCCTGAGCGTCCAATAATACTATCCATATCACGTCCTCGCTTTGTTGTTTTTTTGTTTTTTTGTTATTGTTTTTTTGAACTATATATATATATATATATACATTACATACACACATTCACATATGGAGGCATAAACACATACATACGCTTATTTATTCAAAACTGTTAAGAACCTATGGCAGATTTAAAGTAGTAAAAATAATTCAGGTTTTTTTTAATTCTTCGCTCTGAAAGTTTGAACGGATGTACATACAGGTTATTGCTATGTTTTAACTATACATACATACATACATACATACATATATAAAGATGGATGTATTGGATGGGTAGATGGATACATACATGCAAGCAGAAAGACACGCACGTGCAGATCTACTTGGACACACATATTACATATGTACATACGCACATACAGAACGTACAAATATACACGCATGTACATATATCGACTGGAGATTGCGAAACGGTAACTGGTCCAGAGAGATGAGTGCGTACGTGTGTGAATAGATTCATAAGCGCTCGATAATATGATAGATTATCTTAAGCTTTCTTTCTACCATCCTCTCCTTCCCCACCCCTCCACACATTACCAAACACCTTGAAAAATCAATTATATTTTGGTATGTTTTTGTCATCAGCCATAGTGTGTGCGCGCGCCTATACGTGTGTGGGGTTATCTATGCATATATATATAATACAAAGAATGAGTATATGCGTATATACGTACATGTACATACCTACGTCTACATGTATATGTATATATAGATGCATATCTGGGTACAGGACGTAGCAAAAAAACGTGGACAAAATGATAAACGGAGTAGAGAAAACACACAGGCCACATAGAGAACATTTCCTTTATCAGCTGCCACCATTCTAAAATTAAGCGTTTCGAAGAGTTTATATATATATATATAAATATATATATATATCCCTTTAGTACTTAAAATGGCCAGAGCTCGCCCAAATATTCTATGTTCAAACTGGCTGCAACTGGCCTCTTATACCTACCCTACAATGTCATTCCAAAAATCTGTCATCACATTCATTGAAATCTTAAAGCTACAAGATAATACATGATTAATTCAAACTAATGTGACTACATAAACATTACGTTTGACAAAGTAATCTGAATACTAAAGGATATGTATTATGTATGCATTCTAAAGCAAACAATAAAAAATAGAACTCAAAATATGAGTATATTTTTATTAATATTTAACGGAAGCAACAGAGTTTCGTGCATTGGTACTTATACACATATCTGTATGTTCGAGGGATGGTGAAAAATTTCTGGATTTGGGTAAAAGAAAATACAGGAGGGTCAGTTAATTATGATTTCATCTAGTATATTCTCCTCTCGGATTCACATACTTACTGCAGCTGTCCTGTAAAAGAAATCGGAAGTTTGGCCCTTCAAAAGGGCCTTTCGCGATACTCTTAAAGACAGGAACTTTTCAGCACCCCTAGTGTCTGTGTGTGTGTGTGTATATGTGTATATATATATATATATACACATATATATATATATATGTGTGTGTGTGTGTATATATATATATGTATATATATATATAAGAGAGAGAGAAATAATTATGATTCAGTTGAATTAGGTACTTAAGATGAGGCACCAAGTCAGCCCGGTATTATCCGCACAGCTCGAAGTATATGTGTGTGTATATATATATATATATATATATATATATATATATATATGTATAGACATATACACACGCACACACGTGTGTGTAGGCATATACATATGTATATATAATATGTATGTACATGCATTACTCTTTTAATGTACACTGATGAATGTATAACCCATATCTTTCGGCATATTAGGACGAAAATCGAAACAACTGTTTTTTGTCTTGTTCAGCAGGATTCGTTCATTTGGACGAAACTATTCCATTCTCCTTTTGGCACAGGCTGCGCAGGCAAGGCCCTTCGAGGGCCTCAACTCCATATTTCTAAATACATATAGATGAGTTTATCTCTAAAATCCTGAACAGCCAGACGTGTTCGTTTTTTTTTTTATGTCTGTGAAATTTTGTGTAATGCCAATAAAGTCACCAACTGTTCCTCCCAATTTAACTCGCGCGCCATATTTGGAATGTACTTTTCGTTCTATTGTACACAAATTTCTGTTCCTAGCCTCCCCCCCCCGCATTCTGTCTACAAATACCATAAGTCTTGTTTCTCTCCTTTCATCTACAGATGCCAAAACTTCCATTCCTCCTCACTTCTATCTACAGATGTCTTAGCCTCCATGCCTCGCCTCCTATCTACAGATGTCATAACCCCTATTCCTCCTCTTTTATCTACAGGTGTCTTGGTCCTTACTCCTCCCTGTCTATATATAGATACCTTAGTCCTTACTCCTCCCTTTCTATCTACAAATGTCCTTCCTAGCCCCTACTCTTCCCCTTAAATCTACAGATGATATAGCTCACGTTCGCACCTTTCGTTTCCAGATGTCATACTCCTTGGACCTCCCTATCTATCTACAGATATAACTCCTGCCCCTCCACTTCTGTCTACAGATATCATAACCCCTGCTCTTCCCCTTCTATCCACAACTGTCAGAACCTTTTCTCCTTCCCTTCCCTTCCATCAACAGATGACCTAGCTTCACCGCTGCTTATCCTATTCTATCAACAGATGTTATAACCCCTG
>NC_142933.1:43268159-43270659 GCF_046866305.1 Octopus bimaculoides | reverse complement strand
GGATTTCATCGTCATCACTTCCGGCGCAACTTTTACCTTTTTTTTTTTTTTTTTTTTTTTTTTTTAAGAGAGCGACTATTAAGCGAGAGATTATGTTATTTATTTGGACAACTATCAATCAATTTGTAATAACTCTATAATTATTGAGGACTGCATCTTAGCAGAATAGTTTGAAATGGCCGTTTACATATATCTTACTATACTGTCTACTTCCGACCTTCGACATCTTGAGTTCAAATCTTGCCTTCTCTACTTTTTCTGTTTTTGCTGCTTTGCTTCGTGTTCCTGCTTGATAGGGTTGGGAGTCATCCAGGTCAGTTGTCCCGAAGACGTCATCATGCGTAGAGCCAACCTAGTCCACTAATGCTCTTCGTCGATAGTGCTCCCGAGCCTGTCTCTCAGCATCATCCAAGGCGACATCGAGCCTATTCCCCAATCACGTCCCGCAATCGGATTCAATGAAATGAATATCGGCTGTTTATAGGGTTAATCAAATTTTCAACAAATCTGAGGCTCTTTGTTGGCGGGTCTGTAACATTTTCACTTTTAAATCTCAGTCAAATCTATTTCCTGTCCTTTGCTGAAAACTGTTAATTTTGTGAAGATAGTCGTAAAGATCATTTTACGACACCCTTAATAGTTGTGGTTTTTTATATCTCTTAAGTAAAGAAATTCTTTATTATATTTCATGGTAGCGACCATGTTGCAATTCATGTTTCCTTTTTATGCTTGTCTTTGAAAGGTATAGAAAGGCTTCGGTATGTCGAGAACAAAGCAGATTCTGACATCCAAACTGCTCAGATGTTACACGTGTAAAAACATATTGGTACTGTGTGCCTCCGCCTGCACCAACACACGAGGTGTAGGGCCTATAAGAAAGATGGCTCATTTAGAACACCGGTCGTGGGTTTGGGACAGTCAAGGAGAAGCATATGAGTATGTTACAGAATCCTCCCTACAGAGAAAAGAAAAATAATTCACAACCTCCTTGTCAGGACTCTAGCAGAGTGTATAAGGATCTAGTTACACTCTATCCTGCGACAATTTGGGAGGCCCTTATTGGGTGATCCTGGAATTTGTTCGCTAGAGGGCTGCCTTAAAATTAGACAACAATGATAAGCTCATGGAGGAAGAACCTCGATCCAATAGCTTGACCTGCTGAGAGAAGCAGCCATATCTTCCTCAAGTCACATCTCACTAAAGCATGAGTCTAGTTGCTAGGCCTGCTAGAAATAGCAGTCAAATTTTTCTTAAACCTCACCTCACTACATTTAAAAGACTAACGGATAAGGCAGCGGTTTCCAACCTGGGGTCCGGGTACTAAATTCAAAATTTTACATATAATATCATATATATATATATATATATATATATATATATATATATATATATATATATATACACACATATGGGGGGGGGGCGTTCGAAAACTCATTTAAATAAAAGGTTTGGGAACCACTGTGGAAAGGTTGCGAACCACTGGGATATGGTAATACAAATTACACTCTCTAAAAAAAACAGGTATCATGTTCGTAGACATAAACTCACTCCAGAATCTTGAAACCTACGGATAAAAGCTTATATTTTCTCTCACTCTTTGAAGAAAGAAAGATATCTGAAACATATTCGTTCTTTCTCCCCCAAGTAAAACATGTTTTCTGTTGTTTGAATTATTCGTATGAATATTTGATGACGGAGAACATCCTCAGTATCTTCTGTTCTTGTAAATAGACATTATCAATCCATCCTCCTTAAACTCGCCATGTGCCTGTCATTAACAACAACAATAATAATAATAATAATAATAATAATAGTAGTAATGATAATGATAATAATAATAATAATAATTCTTTCTAATTCTGGCACAACGCCAACAGTTTTAATGGGAAGGGTAGTCGATTAACTCGACCCTAGTGTTCAACTAGTATATATTTTATCGACCCCGAAAGGATGAAAGGTAAAGTCGGCCTTAGCGGAATTTAATTCTGTCAGATCACCGCTTTAATAATAATAATAATTTCTTTAATACAAGGGTTGTCAAAAAAAAAAAAAAAAGAACGAGGATAATGTAGGGCGATACAGTGTGGGAATAGTGTTTAAAAAAAAAAGAAATAACAAAAGCCAAATATCAAACAAAAAAAATTCCCTAATCGTAGGAAGATCTGAGAACGCTTATTCGGGGAATTACCACAATGCCACGATCAAGTGATCTCAGCTAGTTGGGTTTTTTTTAATCTATAGGCGCTTGTTTAGAACGAGTCCGTCCACTCGCTCTCAACTTTCCAGCATGTGCTGGAAGGTAGAACTTCTCTATTCACCCTCATTTTTCCTTTTTAAGCGAAACTTGAAAGTGTTGAGAGCTTCCAATCTCGTCTGCCACTGAAGGATGAAAGGCAAAGTCGACTTGAGCGGAACGTAAAGACGGACGAAATGCCGATAAGCATTTTTGCCCGGTGTAAGTCCACCTGTAGTCTTCAGAGATTCTGCCAGCTCGCCGCCT
>NC_142933.1:43263159-43265659 GCF_046866305.1 Octopus bimaculoides | reverse complement strand
CACACACACACACACTATTCTTGTAAAAGAGTTTTATCCTTTTTTGAATTCACTTATCAAATATATACACGGAATACATTCAATGTTGAATTTTTATTCCTGTCTCCACATGGGTATCCAGAAGCAACCCGGAAGTATTTCCCGCTTCTTTGATGGAGATATATACAGATAAACTTCATTCCCTTTACTCTGTCGGATACGTAGTTGTTCGTTTTTGGTGAGGTGAGAATTCTGTTTATTTATATATATTTTTTAAGACAATATTGTGCTGATGAACGAAATCTAGATTCATTCTAGTAATCGCGAAATCGGTCGATACACAGTTAAGTGTATTTAAAAGAAAGTTGGTAATCTTCTGTTGGTTGTTTTTTCCCCGCATTAGGTACTAAATGTGGTTATTTTGAGAAGTCCACTGTGTGGCGTTATTATTTTTCTGTAATAATGCCCTTTATATATATATATATATATATATATATATATATATACTTTCCGTCTACCAAATTCACTCGCAAAGCTTAGGTCGGACCGGAGTTATAATTGAAGACATTTTGTCCAAGGTGCCGCGCTGTGAGATTGAACTCAAAATCCCGTACCTACAAAGTGAGCTTCTTAAACCAGAGCCGCCATGCCTGCACCTACAAAGATCAACAGAAAAAAAATCATAATTATCATTTGAGTCAAAACAAATTATGCCAAGTGTGTGTGTGTGTGTGCGTGTGACTCGGTGTGCGCATGTGAAGTTGATTCCAGTATATTAAGCTCTGATTTAGCGACAGTTAAATTCGTCACCTCGTTTAACACCCCCTACCTATCTCTTCAGCCATTCTTAAAAGCTGTTCCTTAGTGGAATCCACTCTATTGTAATCACAGAAACTAGGTTTATCAATGTAACAAGCTAAAACAAAAACAAAATAATGTTGGGGGGAGCTCATCACGTGTCATTTCCTCCTACTTCAATAAACTATAAACGGTAGTTTCTACCTCCTCCTCCTTCCTCGCCAGTTTTACTACTATTGTCTTCTTTGACTGGAAGTCATGAAAGAAAGGAAAAGTAAAAAAAGAATTTTTATTGAGCTATGGTAGACAGTAAATGAAAGCCGCCTGAAAGAATCCTACCCATACCGTTGCAAGTTCACGGGTCGTGGACTTATTTTATTGTGACGAAGGGCGGTTCGTCATCATCATCATGGTGGTGGTGGTGGTGATGACGATGGAAGAGGAGGAGGAGTAGCAAGGTGGTAAACATCATATTGGGAATAGTTTCCAGAGGAACAAACCAAAACCTAAGCTATATCATTAAATTCAAATGAAGGCATATTAAGATTTCCATAAAATGTCTTTATTCACGTCTGTGTGAATGTGTGTGTTTTGTGTATCCTTGTGTCGGTGTATTTGTATGTGTATGTATGTGTTTGGGCATGTGTTAGTCTATCATTGCCAGTAATAGTGTGAGCTTGTGTGTGTTTCTGTGTGTGTGTGTGCACGCGCGCTGTTGATTCTATATTTCGCTGTGTGACATTGTCTGTGTGTTTGAAAATGTGTGTGCATTTGTATCTCATATGTGTGTGTGTTTGTATTTGTATCTCATATGTGTGTGCGTGTATTTGTATCTCATATGTGTGTGCGTGTATCTGTATGTCATTGTGTGTGTGCGCGTGTATCTGTGTATCATTGTGTATGTATTTGTATATCATTGTGTGTATGTATTTGTATATCATTGTATGTGTGTGTCTAGTTATGTATCATTCTGTTATATTATGAACGTGTGCGCATGCTACTGTGTGTGTGTGTTTACACATACGCTATTGTGAGTCTGGCATGGTGTGAGTGAGTGTATACACACCACTATACGTGTGCGTGCTATTGCGTAAGTGTGCGAGTGCAAATATATAAATGATTTATTGGCATTGATTTTCCTTTTCATCACAAACAAGATAGGAAAGGCAACAAAAAAGATGTTGTGATGTTGATGCCTTTCTCAGTAAATCAATACACCAGAAATATTTGTGCTCCAAACGGAAACAGCCACGTTTTTTTTTTTTTTTCTTCATCTTGTTTCAGTCATTGGACTGCAGCTACGCTGGGACACCGCCCTGAAAGGTTTTAGTCGGACAATTTTACCCCCAATAATTTTTTTGGTAATTTTTCAGATTAACACCCGCACGATTACCTAACCCTAAAACCCTAACCCTATTCCTAACCCTGACCCTAAAACCTTAACCCTAACACCCTAGTGAAAATCGTGCGGGTGTTAATCTGAAAAATTACCTTTTTTTTTTTTAGTGTCAGTTTATCGGTTTCTTTTCATCGGACCGCTGAGTTACAGGAGCGTAAACAAACCGACACCGGTTGTCAAGAACAAAGATACACACATACTCGCACACTTCCACCGTTTCCGTCTAGTAATTTACTCACAAGTCATTGAGCAATCTGGAGCTTTAATATAGAAGACACTTGCACCAGGTACCGCGCAGAGGAACTGAAACCGAAACTATGTGTC
>NC_142933.1:43252874-43262659 GCF_046866305.1 Octopus bimaculoides | reverse complement strand
TATATATATATATATATATATATATATATATATATATATATATATATATATATATATATATATATATATATATATATATATATATATATATATATATATATATATATATATATATATATATATATATATATATATATATATATATATATATATATATATATATATGTATATATATATATATATATATATATATATATATATGTATATATATATATATATGTATATATATATATATATGTATATATATATATATATGTATATATATATATATGTATATATATATATATATATATGTATATATATATATATATGTATATATATATATGTATATATATATATATATGTATATATATATACATATATACATATGTATATGTATGTATATATATATATACATATATACATATGTATATATATGTGTGTATATATATATATATATATATATATATATGTATATACGTATATATATGTACACACAATAGACGTATGTATATTATATATATGAATATATATATATACGTATGTATATATACATATATATATATGTACGTGTATTTATGTATATATGTGTGCATGCGCGCGCGCGCGCGCGCGCGCGCGCGTGTGTGTGTGTGTGTGTGTGTGTGTGTGTGTGTGTGTGTATGCTTGCTCGTGTTGGTAAAATAATTTGTAAACTAAAACTTTAAGTTCAATCATGACGTTTGAAGTCAAACAGTAGTTGAGTTAATTTCTGCAGCGTGTTAAATCGACCTTTGATGTCTCTTAACAGAATCTACACCAACTTGCCGTAAAACGATCGATGTAAAGCTACATGGTGCCATGCTAAATGAAGTTAATATCATTGCTCGCCTAACTGGTTAATCCTCTCGCGAGATTTACGAATCCGTCAACAATATGTCGGACGGAAAATACCTCAGGGGAGCGTTCTACATATTAAGCACAAAATATGGTAAGGTCATATATATTTAATATATTGAGTTGAAAAACTTTTATTAACTGAAACTCTCTGAGCGATTATATGACAAAAGCTCTCCCCGTTTTTTTTTTTCGGGCTGCGGATAAGGGGCAAGCATGGTTATTTGGTTAAGAATTTCGCTTCCTGATTGTATGGTTTTCGGGTTCAGTCCCACTGTGCGGTACCCTGGGCAAGTGTCTTCTACTACAGTCCCGTGCCGACCAAATGCTCTGTGAGTAAATTTGGTAGATAGAAACTGTATGGCAATCGTCGTGTGTATGCATAGACACACTCACTCACATACGCATACATGCGCGCGCGCATACACATATATAAAATTCTGTTTTGAAACGGTGAAACTCGAAGCAGATAAGGCTATAAATAACTGCGTGAAAATGTTGTTTTTAAAACTTCTTTGGATAACTCTTGATTTTGTAACATTTTCTTTTTCTCTAATTTTGATGCTAAATTGAAGGCGGTGAGGTGGCAGAATTGTTAAAGTGTCGGAAAAAATGCTTTCTGGTATGTCTTCCACTCATTACGTCTGAGTTCAAATTCTGCCGAAGTCGACTTTGCCTATTCAGAGATGATAAAAGAAATACCAGTCACGTCATCGACTTGCCCTCTCTCTCCCCTCAAAATTGCTGTCCTTGTGTCAAAATTACTGCTAGATTATCGAAAACACCCAATTGTGAAAGAGTTCAATTATTTCTTTGTGGTAGACCGAGCTTTCCTCACAAATTCTCTGGACTTGATCCAAGGCTAGAAATAATTATTTCTAACATTACATGAAATTCTTCAAAGATGTGTAGCTGTTGTTGTTTTTGTTGTTTAACCCCAGGTCAACCCTAATCCAGTCAATCTCTAAAAGAAAAATATTAAATAAAAAAAAAATGTCCTAGTTATGACCATCCTGGTTTCTTTCTCCCTTTTGTCAGAGTATATCTAAAACGGCGTGGAGGCGCAATGGCCTAGTGGTTAGGGCAGCGGACTCGCGGTCATAGGATCGCGGTTTCGATTCCCAGACTGGGTGTTGTGAGTGTTTATTGAGCGAAAACACGTAAAACTCCACAAAGCTCCGGCAGGGGATGGTGGCGAACCCTGCTGTACTCTTCCACCACAACTTTCTTACTCTTACTTCCTGTTTCTGTTGTGCCTGTAATTCAAAGGGTCAGCCTTGTCACACTGTGTCACGCTGAATATCCCCGAGAACCTTACGTTAAGAGTACACGTGTCTGTGGAGTGCTCAGCCACTTGCACGTTAATTTCACGAGCAGGCTGTTCCGTTGATCGGATCAACTGGAACCCTCGACGTCGTAAGCGACGGAGTGCCAACAACAACAACAACAACATCTAAAACGGCAAGACGCTTAATGTAGCTTCGTTGAAATGAATACCAGCTAAGTGCTACTGCTGTCCTCTCCCTTCATATCATCTTGAATGTTTTGTTAGGTCGCGGATGGGGTGGCTGAGAGGGTGTGCATATCGTCTCCCGATCTCATGACTATATGAGCGTGTTTGTGAATAATTTGTGAAACCACGACACACGCTACCAAATCAAGCTGGCTTGCGAGTGACGGCTATGGACATTATCTAAAATACCCTTCCTTGTTTTTTTTTTTTATTACAAGAGTGTAGGATGTGAAAGAGAATTGGTTACGATTTGGAATAGATAAAGTAATTATGCAAAAGCTCAAATATGTATCAATCTCATTCTACGATGGATGAAAACTCTTGTACAACTCTTTACCTTGAATTCGTTTTCTTCTAAAGTACAAAAAAGCAACCGGCAAAACAATAAATTCTAGCTGAAATACACACACGGATACAGACGCATACATACACACGTGGACACACATGCATACATGCACACACGTTCACAAACTCACACATTCACACTAAATTATACACACATACACACATACACACATAACAATGAAAATCCAACAAAAACACAATTTTAAAAAATGGAGCGTATTTTCCTGTTCCCTACAAGTTCCGCGTGAGAATTTAGTATGAATAAGACACTTTAAGGGAGATGTGAGAGAAAAAAAATAAATAAATAAAAACAAAACAAAACAAACAAAACAAAAACAAAAACAAATACTCTAGCAATCCTAACACACTGTATATAGCTTACAAGTTACTACGAGAAGAAACGGAGTTTTCTGGCGAGAAACATTTGTGGAAACAGTTAAAGGCGTTTCTGAGTTCTGGCAAAAGATTCAAAGTGTTTCTGCATTAGTCATCACCAGAGCCTGCACCAGAAAGGAAGAAAGGACGATAGAAATTCTAGTGGGGGTCAATACGTTTTCAGATTAGTTGTTATACAATAACAGCTACACCTTCTACAGTTAAACATACGCCTTCAATAGTGCAGTAGGTTCCTAGGTGTGATGTGGTGGTGGGGTTTTACTCAAAGTAGGTTCCGTAAAAGAAATATAACAAAAAAGAAAAATGATTGCATATTCACATACAACATGCGCGCATACGCGCGCGCACACACACACACACACACACACACACACACACACACACACACACACACACACACACACACACACACACACACACACACACACACACACACACACACACACACACACACACACACACACATTCATGGAAACACGCAAATGAAAAATAAGAAACGATGTGATGCAATTTGTTGGAAGTTATAACTCCAAAAATTCTTATTCCGAATTCTTGTTACCCATTTCCGGATATTAACATAATCGTAAAATAAATTATCTATCTATCTATCTATCTATCTATCTATCTATCTATCTATCTATATCTATTTCTGTTTCTCTCTCTTTGTATATACTCTTTTTCTCTTTTACTCTTTTACTCTTTTACTTGTTTCAGTCATTTGACTGCGGCCATGCTGGAGCACCGCCTTTAGTCGAGCAAATCGACCCCAGGACTTATTCTTCGGAAGCCTAGTACTTATTCTATCGGTCTCTTTTTGCCGAACCGCTAAGTTACGGGGACGCAAACACACCAGCATCGGTTGTCAAGCGATGGTGGGGGGACAAACATAGACACACAAACACCCCCCCCACACACATATATATATATATATATATATACACATATATACGACGGGCTTCTTTCAGTTTCCGTCTACAAAATCCACTCACAAGGCTTTAGTCGGCCCGAGGCTATAGTAAAAGACACTTGCCCAAGGTGCCGCGCAGTAGGACTGAACCCAGAACTATGTGGTTGGTAAGCAAGCTATTTACCACACAGCCACATACGTACATACATACATACATACATACATACATACATACATACATACATATATATATCAGTGAGTTACTGAAAAGGTTGCAAAAAAAAAGCAGCGAAAGAATTTGACAAAAAATAATTGGATATTTAATAAATGAGTGGAATTGAACCAATGTGTGTGTTAATTATATTGGCATGATGACTCAGCCTAGACATCTAGACATAACAAAATTTGTTTCAACATACGAATTCACATAAAGAATCTTGCAAACCAGATACAGAAACGATGTATATGTGTATATATATATATATATATATATATATATATATATATATATATATAGCAATAAGAAAATGGAGAGGAATATGTGGTACTCATCAACTTGCAGACCCTGTATTATGTTAATTTACCTGTTTATTTTTAACCAAGAGGACAATAAAGACAATATACAAACACATATGACACACTATGTCATATCAACAATTAAAAATTCAAAATTCAAATGGACATCTAGTGACCGAAGAAGGGACAAAGTCTTACAGCTGTTTCGGCCTAGAAGTGGCATGCCTCATTCTATCTACATAACTCCAGTAAGCTGGAGTAATTGGTAGATGAAATGGATGCAATGGAGGTACATGCATGATTCTCTAGGCCTCTTCAGAGATTTACAAAGTTCAGTTCATAAAGTTTACAAAATTCAAGTATAAATATAAAAATATAAAAGCATATAAAAGAAACCCATATATAGTGTCATAAAAACTCACATATATATACATATGCATGCATACGTTAACATATACAGATATACATAAATACATAAACATAAATACATGAATACCTATATGTGTGTTTAGATGTACATACATAAATGTCTATACATGCACACCAAAGAGTCCATTGTTATTGTTACTATATATGAGGAGGATAGACGGGTATATATATGTGTCCATTTGACTCCATTTACGGGCGTTGTTACCGTGCTAGCTGTATCATAAGTATTTCTTCTACTACAATATGGTCGTAGTTGGTGTTTATCAATGCGGTTTACATCTTGGTTGGTATTTAGATGCAAATGTTCGCTAGATTTAGTAGGTGGGTTATTGAACCTTTGCCGCATTTTGCTATTGTGTATGCGATGCATAAGCTTCTCTAAATTAGCAGAGTTGGCGTAGGATACCTTCACGGTGTGTCGATTTAAAATAGCATGGTACCGATTGGATTTAGGAAAACACTAGTCCAAAGCAGCAAAAAATTTTCCACCGATCTTGTTTGAAACATGCAAATTGAAAATCGGGTTGAACCAGAAGACATCCTGATTCCTATATATATACATATATATATATATATATATATATATACATATATATATATGTCGCCCGTCATTTCCGCTTGGCCAATCGCTCCACCTCTAATATCTCCGTTTTTGGCCTCGCCATGCACCACGGAACCACACACTCCCGACTCCGCCTAGAATAGCGTCTCATTTTCTGTCTACAAACACAAACTGCTTCGGACTCAACACAATCCCCTCCTCTTAAAGACTGTCTCTACACCTACCTTAAAAAAGCAACTTTGTATTTTATTTTATCCTCTCCTATACCCACTTACTCTTTTACACTGTTACCTTTTTTCGAATTTTTAAAATCAGTTTTTATCGTTTTTCCGTCGAATTTTTTAATTGTATTAATTTTTTTATAATTCTTTTAATTTCTATTTTTATCCACTTAATTTTTTAATTTCTAAATTTATATTTCATTTTTTTCTTGTATCTGTTATTTTTTGTATTCTTTATTCATTTTTATTCTTCCATCTTGTACCCTTCCCCCTTTCTTTCGATCTTCTTTTATTATATTTTATTTTATTTCTGTATACACGCACACATACATACACACACACGTACATACACGCACACGCGCACACATACACGCACGCGCACACACATGAACGCACATATACCTCACATATACCTCCCACACACACCACACACACACACACAACACATATACATGCACACACATACACACACATACATGCACGTACACGCACACATACACACACGCATACACACACGCACGTACACACGCACACGCGCATACACGCGTACACACACGCATGCACACAGGAACACACATATACCTCCACACACAACCCCACGCAAACATCCATACACACGTATACATACACACGTATACATACACACGTATACACACACACGCATACATACACACGTATGCATACACACGTATACATACACACACACATACATACACACAGATGCACACATACACGTACGCGCACACACATGAATGTACATATACTTCTCACACACCACACACAACACGCACACACAATACGCACACACACAACACACACATACATGCGCGCGCACACACACACACGTACACACACGCACACACACACACGCACATACACACGCGCCTACACGCACATACACACGCGCACGCGCCCACACGCACCGGAATGCACACATACCTAGCACACACAACCCCACGCACACACGCATACATACACGTACATACACACACACAAGCGCACACGTACACACAACCACGCGCACACGTACACACAACTACGCGCACGCGCACATGCACACATGTACATGCATTTTCACGCACGCGCACACACGCACAGCAAGGCACATATACCTCCACACACACAACACCACGTACACACACATATATCACGCACACACACAGACGTACACAGACACATACACGCACACACATATACACACGCACTACACACACATACATATACACACGCACCACACACACAACCCCACGTACACACATATACACACGCACATACGCACACACACGCACACGCACGCGCACACACACACTCACACACGAATACACACGCACACACACAGACGCATGCACACACCACACACAAAACACACACAACATATATATACACGCACACACATACATACTCACGCACACACTTATATACTCACGCACACACATACTTCAAACTGCCAGTCAAACACCTTTCTACTGACCATTTCTCTACGCACATGCGAAGAGACACACAACTACCCAAAGGACCACAACTCCTGTTACCATGCTGCTGAATTCTTCCTACAACATTAAGAGACACAAAGTTTACTCACACATACACATATAAACAGCCAACACTACACAAACACCACACACACACAACACACACACACAAATACACATATACACACAGAGAATTGCGCGCACGCACATACCCACACATACCTCCTTCTCTTACAGTCTCCTGTCTTAGAAATGTAATCACTGAAGAAGAGCTCTTGTTCGAAACGTGAAACCATTTTTCTTTCCTTCCCCGAACGTCTGCTAATACTTTGCATGTACCTCGTCCTCACGTTGTTTTTTTTCTTGTGTTGTTCTTCGTTTTTCGGATTTACTATATATATATATATATATATATGTGTGTGTGTGTGTGTGTGTGTGTGTGTGTGTGTGTGTATGTGTGTGTGTGTGTGTGTGTGTGTGTGTGTGTATGTGTGTGTGTGTGTATGTATATATAATTATGTGAAGGACCTATAATCCTTTAAGGGATGTTCGATGAAATACCCAGTTAACCAGTTTCAATATGAATATTTTAAATTAATTTAATTTCATTTAATTTCTGTAATTGAATTAATTGGCTATGAAAACGGCTGTAGGGATAAGAATTTCATATTATATTGATTTGAATATCTTTGAATATGTCAATTTCTCCATTTTCTTCTTTTTCTCATACACACACACACACACACACACACACACACACACACACACACACACACACACACACACACACACACACACATATATATATATATATATATATATATATATATATATATATATATATATACACATTCACGCAATACTATATCTAACCGTGTATATTATACTGTTTGTAAATAATACATCTTATGTAATGCTATAATTATGTAATGTATGTATGCAATATCGTATGTAAGTAAAGCTTCATATATGCACTGCTGTATGTATAATATATAAATGTTGGTGTGTTATATGTTCACGCTTCACTTTAGCCGTTCTTTAACAACAGTAATATGGATAGATACATAAATTAGAAATGTCTTGGCACACAAAGACGACGATTATTATTCAATCCACACAAATGTCTTGCGAAAATCTCCCAAAGCGGAAATCGAACTGAAAATTTGAAAATTTTATCACATGATCATTCTGCATACAAACAATGCAGAAGACTTTGCAAAGGTGATGAGTCAGCCGATAATAATAATAATAATAATAATAATAATAATAATAATAATAATAATAATAATAATAATAATCTTTTACTCTTTTACTTGTTTCAGTCATTCGACTACGGCCATACTGGAGCACCGCCTTTAGTCGAACACATCAACCGCAGTACTTATTCTTTGTAAGCCTAGTACTTATACTATCGGTCTCTTTTTGCCGAACCGGTACGTTACGGAGACGTAAATACACCAACATCGTTTGTGAAGCGATAGTGGAGGGACAAACAGACACATAAATACATACACACATACATGTATGTATGTATATATATATGTATGTATGTATGTATATATATATATATATATGTAAGAACGACCGTGCGAACTCAAAAAGGAGAAATGGTGACGAATGAAAAAACAGAGGACTCCTTTTATTTAAACGCGTCACTCGGTCGAACACAAAATAATATATCAAAGATGATATACAAAATATGTTATACTACGATAACATAAATAGCCAGTAATGAGACGATAGAAAAGACAACCGTATGAAATGAATAACAGAGATATTTATTGTAGCGTTAAAGATGTATGTGTATGTGAGAGTGTGAATGCGACATATAAGAACATAATCAAAGACAGGCCGTCATACAAAGAAAAGTGTGTATGTGAGTGATACATGTATGTGTATGTGAGTTATTACAGCAGATAGAAAGAGAGTCAATAACACGTGAACGTTTATACCAGTTCTTTGAGTACACTATAGGAAAAGTCTGTATGTGAAAGTAGTTGAGGCTGTGAGTGTGGCAGTGCGATCACTAGTTGTGATGTTGGCTTCCATGCCAGGCCGTGATTCTTGTTATACAGATGTTCGTCGCTAGCTGAAATCTATTGTCTGTTTATTATCGTGGTGAAGCTAAGTCACCTAACAGAATCGAAGAGAGAGATGTGCCGCGGTGGTTTGGTTGGGTGTACATAGAAAGTCGTGTAGACGCTGGTGGAGATTGATGCTGGTTAGTAGTAATCGTAGAATCGTGTTGGTCATGACGATGATGCTAGTTAGTAGTCGTAGGCTGTAATTCTGTTGTGGCGGCGTCGTTGGTGGTCATCGTTGAACGAAGCTGTTGATGTGTCACTGGCTGCCGCTGCTGCTGCTGTCGTGTGGTACACGGAACAGATCTCAAAGAGAAACTGAACCGAGACAAATTTGCTGGGTATGAGTTGCTCTATTTAAAGCGTTAAGGGGGCTCCAAGACGGTAGTAGAAAAACACTACCACGTGACCTTATTAAGGGCTGTGATTGGTCATTTTGCGTTCTGGCGGGAACGGTTCGAAGAAGTTGTTTCGAATATTAATCAGTC
>NC_142933.1:43227874-43247874 GCF_046866305.1 Octopus bimaculoides | reverse complement strand
CAAATCCTCCAAAACAAATCAGAGATCTGTTCAGGGTCAGTTGATTAAAAGCTATATACTAGCTTAAAAGCCACCTGATATATATATATATATATATATATATATTCTTTTATTCTTTTACCCTTTTACTTGTTTCAGTCATTTAACTGCGGCCGTACTGGAACACCACCTTTTAGTCGAAAAAATCGACTCCAGGACTTATTCTTCGTAAGCCTAGTACTTATTCTATCTACCCCTTTGCCGAACCGCTAAGTTACGGGGATGTAAACACATGGGTTGCTAAGCAATGGTGTGTGTGTGTGTGTGTGTGTGTGTGTGTGTAAAACAGACACAGCGACACACACATAAATACACACATACACATATACGACGGGCTTCTAGTTTTCGTCTACCAAATCTAATCACAAGGCTTTGGTCGGCCCGAGGCTATTGTAAAAGACACTTGCCCAAGGTGCCATGTAGTTGGAAAGCAAGCTTCTTATCACAGAGCCATGCCTGCGCCTCCTCACAGCCACTCATATACATATATATATATATATATATATATATATACACGCGTCAGTACACGTATTTGCCTGTGTAGTATATTCCATGATACATGGAAAAGAGAATGCATTCGAAATATAAGTGGGATATACACTAATATAAACATGAGTTGTTACTTTAAACTTGAATACTTAAGCTTTATTTGAAACTAATTATCAATTTTGTTTCAGTGAGTAAAAGACATATGTCTAGCCCACGTCGATACATATACGTTCTCAAACGAGAATTAATACGCTGTGATAGGCTTAAAATCAACATCTCAGCTAAATCTTCTCGACTCTCCATATGGCACGGAACTATAACAAGATTTAGTTTACTACCCATATGCATAGCGTAGCAGAAATATTCAGTACGTGTCATAAGTAAGAATAAGCGATCTCTATACCAAAATTTTATTTCATGGAATAAGGGTATTGATCAATATCTAGTTTAAGTATGAGAGAGGGAACTTGTCCACCACAAGACACATTATGTAAAGAAAACAGAATTCCAGTATTCTCTTCCATTTAAAAAGAACATGAATTGTAAGACTAAAAAATTAGCAAGGATGAACAAAACACCCCACTGATTTGAAATTAGATTTTATGTTTATATCAATTAACGTAATAATAAAGTCACAAATTTAGGTCTTTCATGTGTTTGTATTGTTTTCATTGAACGACGAAATTCTTCAATAGGAATGATAAGCATGACAAGGCTCTGTGAAAGCAACCCTACAATCACTGTTACGCTTGAATGAAGAATGAGATCAGTTGGAAGTGTTATTGAGATCTAGAACTGAATCAGTATTTGGTCTGGCTGATTCCATAAGCTGGACTATTCCCCCTTAGATTTATCGGGAACCGCGATAAATCACAATATGAGGAAGTGTGTTTCGAGGTCCAACTATTTTGATCCCACAAACTATAATGATATGAGATCTATAGTCTCAATAGTCTTCGCAAGACGTTGATCTGTAAACTAGTTTTTGGTTCAGAGCATATTCGGTTGTTATAACATATTTTACGAACGCCCTCCGTAAAAAACGAGACGAAAGAGTTTTTTGCCCTTAAATATTAACAATCTTTTCATATCTGGGTTACATAATTAATCGAAGAAATTTGTAATCTGGTTTAACAGAACATCACATTAGAGACAAACAGAAATATCTCTAAAGTCCTGAGATGATCTTTAGTAGACTATCAGATCCAATATTATCCTAAATAAAGGCAGCGAGCTAGCACAATGGTTAGCACATCGGACAAAAATGCTTAGCGGCTTTTCGTCAGTCTTTGTGTTCTGAGCTCAAATTCCACCGACGTCGACTTCGCCTTTCATCTGGGAGCACTAGGGTCGATGAAATCAACTTGTCCTCTCCCCTGAATTTGCGTGCCTTGTGCCAAAATTTGAAACGAATATTATTATCATCTAAATATGAGTAAGCAGAATCAAGGTGATTCCGCAAGATAATTTGTTTCACAATTCGTTGAAATCATCCCAGTGTTCCTAAGGCCAAATGATAGTCTTCTATATTTGTACAAGTTAGTATCAACCATTTACGTTAGTACGTAACGATTGCGGCAGCTCCTTTTTCAGTAGAATGCAAAATAATTTGCTTTTGAAATAGATGTGATAAAAAAGATTTAAAAAAAATAGGAAAGAAACAGATCGTCTTCTTTGTGATAATTTTGCAGCCGGGAGACAATTGAAAATCAGTATAAAGACAGCCTTTAATGAACAGTGGTATTTGATACTTTGTATCTTTTAGACCTTGTCCTAATAACAGTTTTGCAGCCTTCACTTACACATTTCAAAAACTGTATTTGACAACTGGTTTAATGAAAAACCTTAAGGGTAGCTATTCTCTAAGTTGCCGATCAGACAACCTAATTTTAGACTGGTACATTAATTTTTATTGATTTATATTGAGTTGAAAATTTATGTATCTTGTTTTAACTGGACAATTATTTTAATATTTTTTATCATTATACTTAAATTTAAATTTAGTATGTACTTTTTTTTTAAAGAAGCGTTCTTCATCTGAATTTTAAAGATTATTATGCATTATACTTAAGCTTTTTATAATAAAACTTTTCATGGTTATTTTTATAGATAATTTTGAATAATATATTTTAAAATGATATTAATAATAATTAAAAAAATTTACTCAATCCTATTGACTATTTTTCTATACATCGTATTCTGCTGCAATGTTATTTTCCACATAATAGTATATACTGTAAAATAATATTTATAAATTGCAAATCTAGGTAAGGAAATATATTACATTATGATATTGCCTATATGTGTAAATATAAACATTTATATATATATATATATATATATATATATATATATATATATATATATATATATATATGCATATGTGTATACACACACACATTAAAATATAAATGCTGAGATATAGTATGGAGTCAATGACAAGCCAAGAAGTATGAATGTTAATAGTGATTGAGAACAAAGTGTCGTCTGTGAATTTCATTTTCTTTTACTGAACCCGAGTTTCCCTTTGTGAATTACTTGGCTCCATGATGCCTGATTTGATTCGATAGTTTCCTTGTTGTCTAACGTCTTTCAATTGGAGAAGCAATTGATTTCGTTCTTGGAGTGAAATCAGTGAAAGATGTAACACTTTGAATCTTTAGACAAGCAATATTGGATCTTTTTTAAAACGGGGGCCACATTTTTCATTAACGAAACACTTTGAAACTTGGAACACTGGTAGAATGTGTCATATAAAACATCTTTTTCTCTTAGTCTTCTTAAAAAAAAAAAGAAATCCCTAAGTTATTCCATGTTAAAGTTGTCGTATTTCTGTAATTTCAACCAATCACTGACGTCCATTCAGCCGATATACGTTAAGTGCTGACTACATAAACAAACGATTCTGAAACAATTCTATCGGTGATAGGGTTAGGGTTAGGGTTAGGGTTAGGGTAAAACAGCAAATTTAAAAAGAAAAAAGCAAATAAAACGAAGAAAAAAAAAGAAAATGAAAAAAGCAAATTTAAAATGAAAAAAGCTAATAAAACGAAGCCAAAAGAGTAAATGTAAACAACTGAATACTTGTCAGTGATTGGTTGAAATTATCGAAATAAGACAATTTTTTACATGAAATAAATTCGAATACAAAAATATTTTTCTGTTCTATAACACAAAATAGATAAGTATACGAAGTTTGAAAGTCTTTCGGTACCAAAAACACTACGTAAAACATTAATGAAAAATGTGGCCCCCGTTTTAAAAAAGATCCGCAATATTCGTAAAAAGAAAAACAAAATTAGGGGTTTCAGGACCATTAAACTTCAATTCAACTGAAGAATGTTGAGATATACAAATCTGGTCAAGTATTACGTCTTAGTAAAAACAATACATAATTAACACCAATTGCTATTTGTACAATTTTCGACATATCGAATATTAGAAGGTAATATTTATCCCCACTTATAAGTGTTAGAACACAGAATACTGCATTATTTACCATGATAGAACTGTAGTGGATCTTGCATGCATGAAGTGGATTCGATCCACCATAGCCAAATTTAAATTAAACTGCAATAGAACTTTTCCCACGTTAGAACAATGGTTTTTCTCTGACAGCAGTTTTACATTTTCCAGATGCCTTTAGCTAGGACGAAATAATGTCTTCACCACTTGACCCTTTCTAACCTCTTCTACTTCACCAAAAGCTAGAATAGAGATAACAAGACCACCAACTAAATCTATTGTTCTCAATGATATGTCTATCATTCTCGATAATTATAAAAACAAGGAAACCCCAAGCAAAAATCTAGTTCAGTCACCAGTTGGTGACGACTCAACGAGTCCAGTCACATGGTGACAACTCAGTGAGAACGAAGTCTGGTTGACCAGCTAGAACCTTGGTCAGAGGGAGAAATGAAGTTTACTGTCAGCTACTGTGAGACAACGTTCCACCCCTACAACTCTCACTAGCTCTAATTCTATTCTCTTACAACATCATTCTATCCCTCTCTGTAATTACTACTAAACAATGAAGAGGACACAAACACAAACTTTACTTCACATGCTTTTGGATCTATTATAACCTGCCCGTCGAGGCAAGGTATTGTAATGTAACGGTAAATAAATATTTTCTTAAAACTTCATGCATTGTTCATCTTTCCCATCTTACAACATACAATTATAACAACAAATTTTTATCGTCACAACTGCTGACTACGACATTTCATAATATTGTGTACCTAACAAACCTTACCCTTTACAATTGGTAACTACACAAACTATTATCGTTACAGAACCTTTCATATGAACTTGTGGTGCAATATAAGTACTCGTGTTTGTATCGTCCGCTACCGTCGCCGGAACCGCTATATTACGTGATTTCGACCCCCTTTGGCCTTGTCAATGGCAGACGTCCGTGGCTAGAGATAGCAGCGACTCCCCATCAGCGATATACATTTAGTATTGATACTGCTTCCGTCGTCTACTAACTATTGTCGAATATCAGCTTTACATTTCACCAAGCAAAATCACATCAGCTAAAAATTATCACTTCTTCTACTGTCCACCAAAGATTGCATTGATTGATGGATTGCTAATTAAAATAACAATGAATGCATGGGACAAAGGATGTCTCAGTGAAGTTGTATAACTTGCTAAAGTTGAAGAAACCAATGAATGCGTTGAGTATTAGTTTACAACCTGATTTTCACACAACAAAAATGGCCTTTTTACTCATACACTTCTGACTTATGGCATATTTTCTACATCCAGCCAAATACCTACGAAAAGTAGATGTTGCAATAACTTTTTATTCGGCATCCTCTTTCGTAACTATGAAGAAATAATCTGGTTTATCACGCTCCTGTTTCAAAAACCTGTCTTATGTTTGTTGTTATTATTATTATTAAGGCGAGCGGCATTTCGTCCGTCTTTACGTTCTGAGTTCACATTCCACCGAGGTCAACTTTGCTTTCATTCTTTCGGGGAAATAAGTATCAGTTAAGCACGGGGGTCGATGTAATCAACTAGCCCCTCCACGCAAATTTCTTCTTCTTCTTCTTCTTCTTCTTCTTCTTATCATCATCGTCATCATCATCATCATCATTATTATTAAAAATAAACTTTCATTTTCCTGTATCAAGAAGGGGCTTCTTTTTGTGGTCTTTTAACTTGCTAGAAACACCAGCCAAATCTCTCTAAAATCATACCATATAAATAACAATAAACCTTATTTTCGTTTGAGTCATACGTATGTAGATTATCAGTAAATTGTTAAACACTTGAACAGTGTAAAATTTACCCTTTAAAACTGCCCTCTCCCTCCAGCTTGTCAGACTTCGGAAAAATTTAACTTAAACCTCTTATCATTGCCCGTCTCTCACTACTCAGTGACCTAGATATTTAACCACCTGCTGGTAAAAGATTAGAGAATCAAGTGTTAAGAAGGGTTTTAAAGCTGAATTTAGTCCTATTTAATCCATGAGATGTGAACTGACGAGATAGACGTGTCTTTGGTGTGGAAGACATCAAACGGTTTGTTGGTATACAACGTCCTAGCAAAATTATATATATATATATATATATATATATATATATATATATATATATATATATATATACATACATACATACATACATACATACATACATATATATATATACACACACACACACACATATATACATATACACACATACATATATATACACATATATACGTATATATATATATATATATATATATATATATATATATATATACATATATATATACATATATATGTATACACACACACACACACATATATATATATATATACAAACATACATATATATATTCTTTTACTTGTTTCAGTCATTTGACTTGCGGCCATGCAGGAGTACCGCTTTTAGTCGAGCAAATCGGACCCAGGGCTTATTCTTTGTAAGTCTAGTACTTATTCTATCGATCTCTTTTGCCGAACTGCTAAGTTATGGGAACGTAAACACACCAGCATCGGTTGGCAAGCGGTGGTGGTGGTGGTGGTGGAGACAAAGACGGACACGCAAACACACACACATACACACACACACACACACAAACATATATATACGACGGGCTTCTTTCAGTTTCCATCTACCAAAACCACTCACAAGGCTTTGGTCGGTCCGAGGCTATAGTCGCCCAAGGTGCCACGCAGTAGGACTGAACCCGGGACCATGTGGTTGGTTAGCAAGCTACTTACCACAGCCATTCCTGCGCCTATATGTACACACACACACACACACACACACACACACACACACACACACACACACACAAACACACATACACACACACACACACACACACATATATAGATATATATATACCTACATAGCTATCTACATATATGTATATATATATGTACATATATATATATATATATATATATATATATACATGTATATATATATATATATATATATATATATAAAGTTAATACTTCATATAGAGAATTAACATTGCTTATATATATATACATGTATATATATATATATATATATATATATATATATATATATACATGTATATATATATATATATATATATATATATATATATATATACATGTATATATATATATATATGTATACTCTTTTACTTGTTTCAGTCATTTGACTGCGGCCATGCTGGGGCACCGCCTTTAGTCGAGCAACTCGACCCCAAGACTTATTCTTTGTAAGCCTAGTACTTATTCTATCGGTCTCTTTTTGCCGAACCGCCAAGTTACGGGGACGCAAACACACCAGCATCGGTTGTCAAGCGAAGCTGGGGGGGACAAACACAGACACACAAACATATACACACACACATACATATATATATATACATATATACGACGGGCTTCTTTCAGTTTCCGTCTACCAAATCCACTCACAAGGCTTTGGTCAGCCCGAGTCTATAATAGAAGTCACTTGCCCAAGGTGCCACGCAGTGGGACTGAACCCAGAACCATGTGGTTGGTAAGCAAGCTACTTACCACATAGCCACTCCTGCGCCTATATATATATATATATATATATATATATATATATATATATATATATATATGTATGTGTATGGTGTCTATATTCTGTAAATATATATATATATATATATATATATGTATACATATATATACATATATCCACACACACACACACACACACACACACACACACACACACACACACACACACGATGATGACACTAGAGGAAAGATTAAGGCGACAAATCATCACCATGGCTTCACATCTGACCCTCAGAGAAGTTAAACAGAGCAACAGAGTGATAAAAGAACTACAAGAAAAAGAAAAAACACAAAACAAAACAAAACAAAGTAAACAACTATATAAATAATATTGAATGAAATCACTCTCCATTTCCGTCTTCCGGTATTTAACAATTTTGAAGCTACCAATTTTGACATCTGTCACTAAGGAACTGTTGTTGTTGTTGTTGTTGTTGTTGTTGGTGTGTGTGTGTGTGTGTGTGTGTGTGCATGCTAAAGTTAATGTGTTTTAGAGTATGTGTGAATGGTTTGCTGCTGCTGGCACTCCGTCGCTGACGACGTCGAGGGTTCCAATTGATCCGACCAACGGAACAGCCTGCTCGTGAAATTAACGTGCAAGTGGCTGAGCACTCCACAGACACGTGTACCCTTAACGTAGTTCTCGGGGAGATTCAGCGTGACACAGAGTGTGACAAGGCTGACCCTTTGAAATACAGGTACAACAGAAACAGGAAGTAAGAGTGAGAGAATGTTGTGGTGAAAGAGTACAGCAGGGTTCGCCACCATCCCCTGCCGGAGACCCGTGGAGCTTTAGGTGTTTTCGCTCAATAAACACTCACAACACCCGGTCTGGGAATCGAAGCCGTGATCCTATGACCGCGAGTCCGCTGCCCTAACCACTGGGCCATTGCGCCTCCACGTGTCAATAGTAATAAGAAATAAAAGCTGGATTGTTATACGCGGTACGTATTCTGTTGTTATCCAAGGAATAGTTCAAGTTTCTTCAGTGGCGAATAAAGGAATGCTTTGGAAAGAGAGATATAGTTTCATTTCTTGAGGATTTCTTTGTGGTCATTGATTTTGTTGGCGTCGCTGTTGATATTGTTAACCTCAAGTCAACTCTGATCAAGCAGGCCCAATGATCAAAGGCCTACCAACCTTGGTCTTTCTACCTTTTAAAACAGTGTTTCTCAACCGGGATCCACATGACCCCAGGAGGGTTCATATAATATTTTTGGGTGTCCACGCAAGCAAAATAGTAAATTAGGGATCCACTGTAGTATTTTAAGGGTCAATGTAAAAATGTTGCTTTAGATGTATTTATGGCAAGAAACATCTACGATTCTTTCTCTAACATTTTACGTTCAATCTACAGAAGTTGATGTGTCCTTTTTGCCTTTAACCCCCCAACGCGGAGTATAGGCCACTTATAATTGAATTCCATATCGCATAATTTCTCGCTTCTGTACTTATATTCTGCCATGAATGTCTCCCTTTCTCTAGTTCCTTTTGTTTTGACTTACGCTACGAGTTCTTATGCCTACTCCTCTTTCTACATCCATCCGGATTCCACTGTAAATCACTTTTCGCTGCATTTGGTGTGTCCTTTCTAATTGTGCTACCAATCCACTTCCACTTGATGTGTGAAAAATAAAATAGGAATTGTGTAAAAAGTACGTTTATAACTAGTTTTTAAACATCGGATGGCTATGAGGATCCACCAGAGTAAAATAGTAACCAACTGGTTCCACAGATACAATCTGGTTGAGAACCACTGTTTTAAATGATATACATAAGTACAGTGGTTCATTACCATTTTTTAACCATTTCATTCCTATATTACTCTGGCGGACCCGCATAGCCTTCGGATGTTTTAAAAAATCCTGTTATATTTAGATAAAATATTTCTAGGGATTGCATTAAAAAATTGTTAAAATACTTTGTGCATTGTAGGAGTATAGCAAATTTATTGCACATAAGTTTTAACAACAAAATCTTATATAGACCCCATTTGAGAACCTCTGACATAGTACTACATTATGAGAGTTCGGTTTTACAGTCGGCGTCGGCAGTAAATGGGAATTCACCAATGGGCGAGCGAACAGCGGGAGAAATCTTCCGAGGAAGAACTTCCGTCAAGCAAGTATTTCAGCACGTTAGTTCTTGACACTCTAAGATCATGACACGCCAGCTATTTTCGAAATACTACTTTTAGTGGGGATTGAATACGGGAGCTTCCCTGAACAGTAATGCATAACGCTCGGTCAAAAGGACCGCCGAAAGAATTTGCGTTGTGGATCTCTGGATCTTCTTCTTACTATTCTCTGTTTAACGGCTTGCAATATTTTATTCGGTAAGGTGCAATTTGAGGGAGATTTGACTGTTGTTTCTTCTATCATTATATATATATATATATATATATATATATATATATATATATATCCAAGGTGAATCAAAGGTAGCGCCCGTCAACAAGCCGTAACTCTAAATACGTTTTGCTAATGTATGTAAACTCTATACCGAGAACTCTGCTAACACCGAATTAATGATTTAAAACCGTTTTAAATTCATTTAAGGACTTTTGTAAATAAAAGTTTCTCAAAATACATCAAAATACATTTCCATGGGGCAGTCTACGGAAATAAAGTATTAGAAATATCAAACAATAAAAAGCATAAATAAAGCAAATAATGAGAGGATGAATAAAAAAATAAAGAACAAAATTTAAGACTTAAATAAATACATACTTAATTACCAGGATTTAAAGCTTAACTTTCGTATCTTAACTTAAGTGATCATAAGTGTAAAACGATCTATGAAAATACAACTTGATGAAATAGGCTTGGGAATAGGGGTGAAAGGGGTGCAAGTGTACACCCTCAAATTTTTTGAGGACAATGAAAACGATTTGAAGTTCAGTCCCATTGCATAGCACCTTGGGCAAGTGTCCTCTGGTATAGTCTTGGGCCGACCAAAGCCTTGTGAGTGGATTTAGTCGACGGAAACCGAAAGAAGTCCGTCGTATATATATATATATATATATATATATATATATATATATATAAATAGTAAATGAGTATATGCATATATACGTACAGGTATGTGCATACCGACATCCACCTGTATGTATAGGTGCATATCTGGGTACAGGATATTGCAAACAAACGTAGACGAGAACACACGAGCCACATAGAGAACATTCTACTTCATCAGCCACCCACGTTTTAACACCGGAGTTTCGACGAGCTTGGGCAGGACGCATCGTTAAAACGGCTCGTCCCATGGATCGCAGATTAAATTTGTATACGCAAATTAAATCTAGCCATGGAGGAATGTAGTGGCGGACAAAAAACAAGACAGGAAAACAAACAGAAAAGGCTTTACGGCCAGACGAGAAAAATTATATATATATATATATATATGCGTGTGTGTGTGCGCGCGCACGCGTATGTGTATTTGACCTCCGCTACCGCTTGACAACCGGTGTTGGTCTATTTTTGTATTGGTAATCGAGCGTTTCGGCAAAAGATACCGATAGAATGAGTACCAGACTTAAAAAAGCATGTACTGGAATCGATTCATTCGACTAAAAATTCTTCAAGGCGGTGCACCGGAAATTGCTGGCCTTGTGCCAAAATTTGAAACCAATATAATTATCATTATTACTAAGGCGGCGAGCTGGCAGAATCGTTAGCACGCCGGACAAAATGCATAGCAGTATTTCGTCCGTCTTTACGTTCTGAGTTCAAATTCCGTCGAGGTCCACTTTGCCTTTCATCCTTTCGGGGTCTATAAATTAAGTACCAGCTGCATACTGAGGATCGATCTAATCGACTGGCCTCCTCCATTAAAAATTTCGGGCTTTGTGCCTAGAGCAGAAAAGTATTTAGTTGCGTCTATATTCTGAGTTCGATCTCCACTTGGGTTAACAAAATATGTACTTGTCAATTTTTGCAGGTTATTGAATCAAGTATACGAGGAGTGAGGAATTTACGGCCCCCGTAAATAATGCAGACTGTTCATTACATATCATATGTATTCCAGTGTTCCTAAATTGTTACACAATTATGACTGAAAACAATATTAGTTTCAAATTTTGGCCTAAGGCCAGCAAATTTGGAGAAATGGTAAATCGATTATAGCAACCTCAGTGCTTAAAACTGGTATTTATTTTATCGACCTCGAAAGGATGAAAGGCTAAGTCGACCTTGGCGGAATTTGAACTCAGAACGTAAAGTCGGAGGAAATGCCGCAAAGCATTTTGCCCGGTGTGGTAACGATTGTCAGCCTTACGTCTGAAAACAACACAGTAATCCATCGCCATATCGCGGTTTACTTATTGCAGTTTATTATTTAAGCTTACGTCGATTCCTCTGTGGTGTTGTTCTACATTTATAATAAAATAAATGTATACAAGTTATGAAAATAAAACTGTTTCTACTTCGCGGATTTTCACTTATAGCGGGGTTTTTTTTTTGGAACGTAACAGCCGCGATATTCAAAGAATTATTGTATTACCAATTGTGTTCTTCTGCAAATATTGAAATCTCATATGGAACATAAAACGTATCCATTGTCCTTGTCTTTTGCTTGTTTCAGTCATTGGATTGTGGCCATGCTGCAGCACCACCTTGGAGAGTTTTAGTCAAAGAGATCGACCCTTGTACTCATTATTTTAAGCTTGGTACTGACCGCGTACCAAAATTTGAAATCGTTTGAAGTATGACACTAATTTTATCGGTCACTTTTGCCGAACTGCTGTGTTTAGGGGACATAAACAAACCAATGATTGTCAAGCGGTGGGGAACAAATACACAGAGATATACACGACGGGCTTCTATACAGTTTCCACCTCCCAAATTCACTCACTAGGCATTCGTCAGTCTGGCGCTATAGTAGAAAACACTTGCCCAGGGTGCCGTGCAATGGGACCGGAAACCACGTGGTTGCAAAGCGAGCTTCGTCACACAGCTGTGCTTGCACTTATAGCTGTGATAAATATCTAGTGCAACGAGTATTTGGCAACGTGGTATCATTTGCTCACGTGATGATCCCCCCCCCACCCGCTTTTTAATGTCAGTTGGGAAATTGATGTTGAATGGATCGTTGGCAGTTTCTTTGCTTGCGAGTGTTTCGTGTTTCCTATCTCATATATTAACCCATCATGTCCAAAATGACGGCTAAAAGAACATTAAAGGCAGAAAAACAGAGCTTTTAATGATGATTGGGAATTGCAATTTATATTGCTTTTTTTTTTGTTGTTTTTAACTAAAGATAAAATGATTTGCTTGCTTTGTGTTACTACAATATCAGCTGTAAAGACATGTAATCGACATTAGCATTTTGTTACCAGCAAGAACTACAAATATGCCAAACTAGAGGAGAATCTTGAAAGGTAGCTTAAAAAAAAAAAATGAAAGATTTGAGAAAGGGAGAGAGAGAAAAAGAGTGAGAGAGTGAGTGAGTGAGAAAGAGAGAGGGAGAGAGAGAGAGACAGAGAGACAGAGAGACAGAGAAGCATACGAAACACGAAAGCAAACATTCCAAGAAATGTTTAGACACAAGAATTATAACACCGAAGCAATGTTATAAAATGGTGTATATACTAGGCAGAAAAAAAGTTAAACTTCTTTTCCCAGCCTTACAAAGCTTATTGCGGAACTGGTGAATTCGTGTGAGTCATTTTTAGATTACATTGTTATAGAATCATTAATTAAAGAATACAACGAAAGATTTACTGACTTTGAGAAATATGACCTTACGTTGAAATTAGCATTTCAATTTCACTTGGTTAATGCCTCCCAGGCGCCTAAAGAGCTACAGATGGAATTGATTGGGCTCTTAGAAGATAATATTTTAAAATCACTGTTTGCTACAAAGAAACACGTCACTGAAATATAGAAAAGTGCTATAGAATAATCATGGCTACGACAACATCCATACTGGATAGTTTTGTTTTTTTTTTTTGCTTCGAAATCACTTATTGTGGAAACATCATCTATCTAATCTGAATTTAACTCCTTTCAGATGCCTAATTACAGATATGCATCAATAAGTCTGTTTTAAAGTGAGGAAATCCATTTTGATACAAAATATCTAAATACTTGTCTGTAGAAAACAATCTAGAGAGAGAGAGAGAGAATGAGAGAGAGAGAGAGAATGAGAGAAAGGGGAAAATGAGAGAGAGAAACGATCTCAAAAAGTTACCAAAAAATCAGTTTAGATTCTTTTTATTTGTTACTTTAATAGTTACAATTACATTTTCACAATAAATGTAATTACATTTTTCAGTAAATTTAAAAGCATTTTCTTTAATGTGGTTTTGCAAGATTTTACTGAATTCAATCAACGCGGGCCATCAGAAACAAAATGTATCCCCGCCCTTGAACTATACTCTAACGAAGATGGAAAGAGAGAGGTGGAGGGAAGTGAAGGGGAAATTTTCCTTTTCATACTCACGACTCACGAACGGCGGTTTCCCCACCCTTTAAGTTCAAAGTTCAAAAAAAGAAAGATGCAACCACCACTGCTGATACCATAATCACTGAACGTGTTTGCAGTAACAACAACAACAACAGCAGCAGCAGCAGCGATAGAAACAACCACAATAGCACACCGCCATAAATACATCACCACCACCACCACCACCACCACCAGTAACAATTTAACGGTCTTGGCCATGGATAGTATTAAAGCGGAACGGGCAGAGGAAAAATAAAAACGCAATTGCATCCAACATTAAACATTACCGATGACTCTCCTACCACTCCCGCTGTAACTGTCAGCAGCACCGGCATGAACAGAAGCTGCTGTAAGTGCGCTACAAGCTTGGTTCCTTAGCAAGAACTATAGTAAAGCTGAGCTCGTCTCTCAAGAAATGACACAGACAAACCTAAGAGATGTCAAAAGAAGATTGTATAGGAAGGCTGTATTAGTACTACTTCCAAAATTCTTGGAAGGAATTGCTAGAAAAACAGTGCTGTACGGGTGCATGACGGTTAGTGACCAGTAGTGGTGTATATTTCGTCAATCGTATTAGGTGATATGGAACTATGGAGGAAAGATTCCGCACAGAAGCTTATACATACTTATTTCTTTATTGCCCTCAAGGGGCTAAACATAGAGAGGACAAACAAGGACAGACAAAGGGATTAAGTCGATTATCTCGACCCTAGTACGTAACTGGTACTTAATTTATCGACCCACGAAAGGATGAAAGGCAAAGTCGACCTCGGCGGTATTTGAACTCAGAACGTAAAGACAGACGAAATACCGCTAAGCATTTCGCCCGGCGTGCTAACGTTTCTGCCAGCTCGCCGCCTTAAAGCTTATACATACTATCTCGTGCGGGAATAAAGAATTCATCCCCATTCCGACATATATGAGTAGTGAGAGGCGAAGGGGAATGTGATGAATGCAGAGCCTAAACACGTGTTGTCCCAGAAGAAGATATAACCTTCAATGCGAGTAGAATTCTCGATCCATCTACAGCGGGAAACTCTAGATAAACTACCCGAACAGATAACACTTCCGAACAACATTCAACTGCCGGTAATGGTGCAAGGTAGAATGCTCGTGTGTCACGCATGTGGTAGCACCAACCGTCTGAGGGATTTCTGCCGCAGCACAGGCTGCAATATGGACCCGCACTACTGCTGCAACAGCAGCAGCGGTAGCAACAACATCAACAACAGCAACAACAATATGTGAGGAAAATTTTAGTTTCAACTAAATATGTACAAGCCTGAATTGAAGTTGTAATCGGAGCGAAAAGTAGTCGGAGTCGTGAAGCATCCTGCATTGGCCTATCAGCAGCTCCTCATCTCTTTATGAGTGAGTTGCACTTATTTCTTTCGCTAACTAAATTTTTAGCCAATTATTATACAGGGTGTCCACAAAGTCTGAGTACATGGGGATTAGCACATACTTTAAGAAATTATTATTTCTTATATTTAATTGTTTATGATATGATTTTATTTACTCCATGTACCCAGACTTTGTGGACACCCTGTATGTATGTACATCCCCATATGTTTTTGTAATCCCTCTGGTATGACACGTTTTATATTATACACGGGACCTTGTGCCTAATAGTAATGACAACTGTTTCTAATTTAGGTAGAAGGCCAATATTTTGAACAGAGGGTTTAGTCTATACCATCAACCCCAGTACTGGGCTGACTCTTTATTTTATCGATTCTGGAGGGATGAAAGGCAAATTAGTTCTCAGCAGGATTTGAACTCAGAACGTAATGAGTCTGAACGTCGCAAAACATTTTGTCCGATGTTCCAACAATTCTACCAATCTGCTGCCCTTCATAATTGTTTCTAATTTAGTCACAAGGCCAACAGTTTTAAAGAGAGGTGATTAGTCATTTGCATCGACTCCACTACTTGAGTGGTATTGCATTTTATCGAGCCCCGAAAGGATAAAAGGCAAAGTTGATCTCGGCAGAATTTGAACTCAGAATGTTAAGTGGCGGAACAAATGTCGCAAAGCATATTTTCTCACCCTCTAACGATTCTACTAGGTCACTACAACATCATCAACAACAACAATAACAACATCATCATCATCTGCAGCAGCTGCAGTAGCAGAAGCAGCAGCAGCAACAACGACAATAATAATGTGTTGTAACTCATCCTTATTATTACGTTCTGAGTTCAAATTTCGCCGATGTCGTCTTTGCCTTTCATCCCTTTGGGTTCGATGGAATAAGTACCAGTTACGCACTGCTGTCAATGTAACCGACTGGCTCCCCTCCCCCAAAATTTCAGGCCTTGTGCCTTTATTAGAAAGGATTATTATTATTATTATCATTATTATTATTATTATTGTTATTCCACTTGAAAAGGAAGATGAGGGTAGAGAGGGAAGTGCTGTTGAAAGATGGGTGACTGTTGGAAGAATGGCCAGTATGAACGGACCAATTCTGAGAATACACCTGTAGAAAAAGGTAATGTAAAAGGAGAAAGGGCTCTATACCCCTTTCTTATTTTTTCTGACCAGGCTCCCGTGGCTTTTATGGGTTTTTCCACGTGTAACCTTTCGAAGTGCCTCCCCCTATTGGGAGTTTTATTTGTTATATCTTTCTCTGTTTTCCCTCTGTTTACATGAACGTTTTCTTCTTTTCGGACAAAACCCTTTGTAACCTTCGTCCTTACATGTTTTTAATTTATATTAGCCCTTGTGGCCAATAAAACCAGAATTAATTATTATTATTATTATTATTATTATTATTATTATTATTTTAGTAGTAGAAATAGTAGTAGCAGCAGTAACAGCAGCTGTGGTAGTTGTAAAAAGTAGTTGTAAACAGCACCAAAGATGTGTTGCGGGTGTGAGTCTTTGGAATAGCTAACAAGTGCATAAATGAATTCCTGTCTAAGACTTTAGATGTTTTCATCTTTTTCCTTTCTTTCTGTGTCGGAATATGAAGAAGATATTGTGTGTGAGAGGCGTCGGCCGTCACAAGCAACCAACGAAATAATTGAAGTAAACAAAATGCATGGATGAATGAACGTAAACGATCAATAAATGTAGATTAAATAAAATAATAATAATAATAATAATAAAAAAACAAAAACAAATAAAAAATAAAATTTATAACTGCCTGTAGCTCGACTATTTATAATAGAATTCCACTTCCGCTATTGATTCATTAGTTTCCGGTTGTACAATGTAGAATTCAAGATAAAAGATGGATGACTGATAAGACAAAGGGAAACATTGGTGGAGAAAAAGAGAGGAGTATGAAAGGGGAAAATGAAATAAAGAGTAAAAAAGGGGCGAGGTAAGTAGGTAGGGGCGAGAGAGAAAGAGTAAGACTTGAATAGTGAAATGATGGAAATGTATGCATACACTCTATAATACAAACAAAATGTGGTGACAGAAGGATAAGGAGAATTAGTGCACAAATACACACTTGTTTAAACGCAATACATACATTCTTTAAGGCGACGTGGGAGCATTTGTGTGGCGTGCTTCATCTGCTAGAAATAACAACCAATTATAGTCAAAACCACAAATCGCAAGGCTTAGTTGTCCACTACTGGTAGGTTAAACTGGTATTCTGTTGAGGGGGCTATCTTATGAAGCTTTACTAACAAGATCTGAATCGTGATATAAATGAACCAAGTCGGTTGGCATTAGCTGAAACAAATAAAAAAGTCATTTACATTAGGAAGAACCGTCCATTCATCCACATCCACCCATCCATCCATCCATCCATCCATCCATCCAGCCAGTCAGCCAGCCAGTCAGCCAACCAGCCAGCCAGCCAGTTGTATAATATATGCTATTTTCTAATTCAAGATTCTAGTGTGTGATACGTCCAACAAAACTATAACAAAAACAACTGCATAAATGCTCACTTGAGAAATCCCGTCTTTGTATTTAGCCTTTTTTAAAGTATGATTTGTGAGAGTTTTGACTGCTATTTTCAGTAGGTTAAGCGAATACGTGTCAAATGAAAATTGAACAGAATTGTCTATTAAGGAATGATTTTCTCCTCCCTCCATCATCTTCTTACTCTCCCTGTCTTACACTGTTTCATATCTCCAGTGCAGGTGGTTGAACTAATAAATGATTTGGTTTATTCCTTCACTTAAGTGGTCGACTTTGTAGATGGTTTAAGATTTGACATACTTAGGGAGGGTAATACAAGAGGAGATTTTTATCGGCTACATCTATACATTTAGGCTCGTTGAAATCATTATCCATACATACAATTATACATAATATATAAATACATACATATATACATACATAAATGCACGCACATACATATATACACAAATACAATATTACACACACACATATACATATAAAGAGTGTTGTAGTTTGCCTGAAGCAATGCAGAAATCGTAGAAAATCAGTGTGTTATAGAAAGCAATAATAATGCAGATAGAGCATTAAATATAAAAAAGTAACAATAACAAACACATTGAAATGTTCCTTTGGAAATATTTAATTAGTTTTGATATTTCGGCTTGAGAACCCTTTGCATAGGCCTTAAAGAACATTAGGAATATATAAATTATATATCTATTCTGTTGCCGTGCTGAATCCTTGTATGTGTCATTCAAATTATTACATGTGTTGTGATGTAGAATTTAGGACTGTGGATTGTGTTCCAAGAACTATCGAATGACCAAGAGTCGTATGACAGGTGAGAAAGAAAGAATTAGATCGAGTGTATGTGATGCATGATGTCTGAAGGAGTGGTCAATTTTTGTATCGACTGGTACTCCTTCAATTCCAAACTGTTGTTAATTGTTGGTTTGTGTTTCGTTTTTTTGTCAGAATAGTTTCTTTTATCGGCAGTTTACTGACGTTTCGCTCTATTGCTTTATTGGTAAATGTGATGGCCTTGTTAATGCTCCAACATTTTCAACGTGTTTTTTAAAAGACGATCTGTGGAGATGCTCTTTGGTTGGAAAGTGTAATGGCCGACTCGTACTTCAGATCTAACACTCATTGCATTTGGCCCACTAAATCTTATATAAGAAGTGCGTATGCATGCATGTGTCTGCATTGCTAGTTGGCCAGTTGTTCAGTGTGTAAAAGTTCCTGTCGTTAGGGAACTATTTCTTCGATAATTGTTTCTATAGGGCCGGTCCTGAGTATGTTAGCTATATATCTAACCTTTCTTTGCAGATGACCTTGTGAATTTTTTAACTTCTCTGCATTAAGATCTGAAATCTAAGATCTTCTCTGTCCTGTTGACGGAGGCTTATCTTATCCAATGTTAATAGCATCCATACGGCTGCATATTGTGATGAACTACATCTACCGACATTACTATGGATCTCCGACCCCCCAGAAATAGCTGTTGGACTTATAGCCCCTTTCTTCCACCTCTTTAACTTTATCTGTCGTTTGTACTCTTTGTAAGTTGGACCTAATAATATAAATACCTATATATTTATACTTAAAAATTCATCATCTGAAAGTCTACACCTTTTACTTTCTTTAAGTTTGCATGTATATACACAAACATTTTATATTTCATACCCAAATTATTATATTTAATATATCTAATATATTTAATGTATGTGTACCTGGTTTATCCGTATAATTGTCTCTATACCTGCTCAACTTGATCCCTCTTACAGCTTTTCTTTATCTTGTGGAATCCATCCTCTGTAAAGACATCGGAGTCTAAGCTTGAATCTTTCGAGCATTACTAAGTGTCGTCTATACGGAGAATCCTGGATCTCATCTGCGGACTATATATATATGTACACACACATATATCTGTGTGTGTTGTGAGTGCATGTATGTATACATATACACATATAGAGACCTGATAAATCACGGGAGCACAGAGTAAGGGGAGGTGTCAAAAAACACTGAGGCAGAACGAGAATATTTTTTTCTACTTCCTTTCTCCCTCTCTCGTTTCCTCTTCCTATCTCTCTTTTCCTGTCTTTATCTTTCTCCCGTTTCTCTTT
>NC_142933.1:43217874-43220374 GCF_046866305.1 Octopus bimaculoides | reverse complement strand
ATGTAAAATATTATTATAAAATCTGGTAATTAACCATATATTAATTAATATCGATTAATTATCAGGAGGCCAGCACATCTAAAGAATCATAGAGATTCAGAAATATTATCTGCAATCTCAGAGGATTAAGGTAGGCTGAAGAGGAATAGACAAATGGTAAGAATTTGTTAAATACGAAACCGGTTCCTGTTTAAGAATGCTTTTTTAGGTGATTTTAAATGTCTTGCCCGCTCACGTTTTGGTATGCTGCTATATTTCATGTTGAGAACAATTTAGGTCTTAATAGACACAAGATGTGATCTATTTCTAGCGCATTAATTGTCCACCTTAGTGGTCGACGTTATATATATATGTATATAGGGGAAAAGAGAAAATGCACATTCGATATAAAAAAAAAATAAAGGCTTTTTTATGAAAAGTAACGATATATATATATATATATATATATATATATATATATATATATACACAATTAGATGAACTGAGGCAGAATAGTATAAAACTGAGGCATAAAAGTCATTATTATGAATTGTTAAAGAAGATTCAGAGTCATACCGGTATCGTCAAAAGCTGTTCACTGACTTTGAATGAGCACCGATTTCCAAACGGTGTCATGTCTAATAGTCTCTGAATGAAAAGATTACATGCAAGGGAGGTAAGCAGTTCTGACGTGGTGTAATTAGGGTAGATATAAATACTGTAATATGAATAGTGTATGGGATGTATGGAAATTAGTGGTTTAATTAGTTAGGTTAGTAGTGTCCTGTATTATGTTGTGTGTTCATGTTGAGCTGTGGATGATATTTACTAATGGAAGTTGCCTCTTTATTTATTCTTTGCTGTACTGAGGTGTTCTGTGAACATTGATAGAAAGGGAAAATTAGGTTTAAGGTATATAATTTTGTGTTTGTCCCCAACCACCGCTTGAAAACCGGTGTTGGTCTGTTTACATTTCTGTAACTTGGCTGTTCAGCCAAAAAGGGACCGATAGAATAAGTTATAAACTTAGGAAAAAAATTGGGGTTTTGATTTGTTCGATGAAGCCCTTTGAGGCAGTAACCTGACATGACCACAGTCTAATGACCGAAACAAGTAAAAGTTAAAACATAAAAGATTTGTTTAATATAGAGTGCGACCATCTCTGGTTCGGAAAAATCAACAATCCGGAATGGTTTTGGAACGAAATATTGCGGGAAATTGATGTACTTGTAGTCATTTCCTTAATTAATAATCAATTATGATGCAACATTTACCAGAGGGTAAGAAATTAATGATACGAATTTCAATTGATTCGAGATTGGTAGTAACGTCACATCTCTATGTTTCCTCTCCAACCTCTACGTTCCACCCTAAATTCTCAAGCTTGATAGTTTCCTAAGAAATAACTGTACGGATAATAGCACAATAGCAATAATTCGCCAGAATATACGTCATGCAACTTTATTATTTTATGATTTTTTTTCTTCTTTTTAGCAGTTACAAAAAATTAAAAACACAAAACATAAAAGCTTTTAACAATAGTTGTAATTATTTCAGTTTTGCATAGATATACAATGATATCCCCCTCCCCATTTATTTTTATAGAGGAGTACAATTGGGCAATTTTGTAGGAGTATAGATATATAAGATCGTGAAGGAATATGCATAGAAAATTGTATATGTGTATAGACATAGGTAATTGTATAAGAATATAAACACAAACATGTTATGTTGGAGTATGCATATAGTACAATGTAAGAATGTACCTACACGATGATGTAAGAGGACACCCATGTCTAATAATATCTACCTGTCTATTTATCCGATCTATCTATCTATCTATCTATCTATCTATCTATCTATCTATCTATCTATCTATCTGTCCGTCCGTCTGTATGTGTGTGTGTGTGCGCGCGCCTCTCTGTCTGTCAGTCTGTTTATCTATCTAGTGAAAGTCGATTAAAGCTGTCCGTCATTTTTTGGGGGCGCAGGCGTGGCTATGCGGTAAGAAGTTTGATTCTCAACCTCTTGTTTCGGAGTTCAATCTCACTGCGTGACACTTTGGATCCAGGCCAACCAAAGCCTCGTGAATGGATTTGGTGGGCGTAGACAAAAAGAAGTCCAGCGTACACACACACACACACACACACACACACACACACACACACACAAACACACACACACACACACACAAACACACACACACACACACACACACACACACACACACACACACACACACACACACACACATGTACATAACTATATGTGTGTCTTCGTGTTTGTGTTCGTTCCCCACAATCGCTTAGCAACCGGTGTTGGTTTCTTACGTTCCTGTGACCTAGCAGTTCAGCAAAAAAAGATCAATAGTGAAAAAAAAGAAAAGGCACTAGGGTCAAACTGTTCGACTAAACCGCTCAATGCTGTTACCTTGCATGGCCCAATCCAATGACCGAAACAGATAAAAGAAAAAATAATGTATAATTTTGCGTAGAATAGACATGGGTAACGTGTGTAGGAA
>NC_142933.1:43207874-43212874 GCF_046866305.1 Octopus bimaculoides | reverse complement strand
ATTCACCGTATGAAAATAATTAAAAAAAATTACTCTTCCAAGCAGCTTAAATTTGTTCAGAACCTTGAAGAATACGCCAGAACAACGGTCAATAACAATAATTGTTTTTAGATAGGCACAAGGTTGGGAAATTTGGCGGAGAGATTTAGTCAATTAAACTCACTCCAGTACTTCATTGACGGATGAAAGGTAAAGTTGACCTCGGTGGGATATGAACTGAGAACATGAAATTTCAGAATAAATACCACAAAAAAATCATTAAGAACGCCACTGAACTGTTTCATTATAACCACTGTTGAACTGTGTTATTGCAACCATCACTTGGTTGTTTCAATATAGCCAACGTTGAGCTGAGCTTTGCCATTAGAACCACTGATCTGTGTCATTACTGCCATGGCTTAGACACATTATTACAACCACAACTGGTTGTATCAGAGCAGCGCCTGCTGAGATATCATTGCAATCGCCATTGAGGTGTTTCATTATAACCAATGTACATGTCCATTACATTATTACATAACTTTCGAGGTTTCATATAAATCTTTAACAATTGTTAAATGTTTTATAGTTATTTCCTTATATTTATTTTTTTATATATAAATGTTTATATAAATGTTAGAAATGATCTAATTATAAATCTCACAGAGAGACATAAGCAGCAGTGTTACGATAAAGCAGTTGTTTACTGGCAACTTAATGTGACAGACCCGTTAAGGGAATCATACTGCTGCTATTTAGCCCTCGGAAGCTGAACCGCTTCCTGTTGACCTTGACACATTTCCTGTGTCCTTATATTTGTGAAGGGGAGACAAGCCTCCCCACCCAGTCTAGTCTGCATTCAGGGACATGTTTCTGAGTCATTGCTCGTCATCAGCCTGTGAGATTTATAATTAGATCATTTCTAATTTTGTAACCAATGAATGTGTTTTCACTGAAAATATGTATATTTGTGAAAGCTAGACATGCTTTTTCAGCCAGCTGGTCGGCTACTTCAGGCTGATGACGAGCAATGACTCAGAAACATGTCCCTGAATGTTTAAGTTATTTCACTAATTATTATATAAGTTTCGAACTTTCTTTTAAAAACTAATTAAGGACTCATTGGGCAAGAATACTTCCAAAGACTTAGACTGGTGCTACGGTAAAAACTGAATGGAGGAAACCAGTTTTAAGCCATCAATACACGATCGGTCTCATTATTGAGGTATGGTTCGTGTATAATCAATTAGAGGAAAGAGGAGTCACAGAGGCTGGACAAAAATCGAGAAAACTATTCACAATGCACGGAGCAGTCCACCCCAAGGACGATATTGATAAGTTGTGGCTGTATCTAACGAGGCATAAATATGGACGAGGACTGATTGGCTGTGAAAGTTGTATTTGCTCAGAAGAAAATAACTTGGGGTGTTGTATCAAGTGTACAATAGAACCTTTGATGGTGTAGGTGAGAATAATACGTATATAGACAGGACAGATATTTGCGTGGAAACAGAGAAATACAAAGAAAAAGAGAGTAAAGTGTGGTTTAAAGGGTAGGTTGCCACAACTACCCGAACAAGAACAAGAACAAGAACAACAACAACAATAACAACAACACGAAAAACAACAACAACAACAACAAGAAGAATAACAAGAACAACAACAAGAACAACAACAAGAACAAGAACACTAACAACAACAAGAACAACAAGAACAATAATAATAATAATGATAATGATAATAACATCGAAAAATACGTTAGGAATGAGAACCCAGGTTCGAAATTTCCCCAAGACACCTGAAGAAGGCTGGAAGGTATATCAGCTGAAACGTTGTGTTAACAACAAACAAGATGAGGACAAATATCCGTCAAATGTAAATAATGTAAATAATGTACATAATTCCTCATCTCTTAAATATAGAACTGTAGAGACAGAACTGCTTATCTGTTTTGTGCGTGAGCATGCACTTAGGACAAATTATATCAATACAGCAGAAAGTGATAAGTGCAGGCTTGTGGTGATGAAGATGAGACTGTATGGCATATTGTGAATGAATGCACGAAGCTGGCCCAAAAAGAATACGAAAGCAAACACGATAAAGACGCAAGAATGATTTATTTGGGTGACGTCTGGCAAGGACAGAACAAAAATTTAAAACGGGCAAACCTCAGGAGTAGTCGAGAATGACAAGATAACGATACTATAGAAAGTAATGATCCAATGTTATCGTGAAATTGAACATAGAAAGCTTGATATAGTAGTTGTGAATAAAGAGGAAAAAAACCTGTTTAATAAATATTGCATGCTCTGGTGATAACAAAGTATCGGAGTGAGAAGAGGAGAAGCAGTCAAAATATGGTGATTTGATGTGGGAGATTGAACTGTGATCACTGAAGAAGGTGAGCGTCGTACATGTTGTTTTTGGAGGCCTGAGAACTATAAGTACAGAGATTACAAACTGGATTGAAAAGTTAGGGGGCAATGAGCATCTCATGGAATAGCGTTGCTTGGAATCGTACGAATTCTCAAAGTTCTGGAAATCTGAATGAAGCGTGTTACCTTAATCCGCAGGTTGTGGACAGCCGATACTTTGTTACATCCCCCAGCGCTGGTGCTGTGTTAAACAACAACAACAACAACAACAACAACAGATTGATATATTGTCCTTCGTTATGGTCTGTCCATTTATGAACACACACGTGGTTTTAATACATTCTTTGATCGATCTTATCTTAATCAACATTTCATTAATTGAATGATTTATTATTCACAAAAAATATGAAGATATCACGTTTCTCGAGAACCTCAAAGGAATCGGTGAGTTTGGTTCAACTCTATGGTTATGCCACAGAGATAAAGCAACGAAGATAAGATAGGAAAACAACTGTTTTTCTTCTGGCCACATCACTCAATCACATGGTATCAACCAGGGATTTCCAGAGCAGAGCGGTCACCTGACTTACCTCAAACACCTGTGAAATCTCCCTCAAATCACATAATGCAATCTCATAGAAGGAAGGGCACTTTGTGACCTAAGAAACGATATGTTTCGATCCTCTTTACCCACCTTCCTTTGTTCTGTATTCTCTCTCTCTCTCTCTCTCTCTCTCTCTCTCTCTCTCTCTCTCTCTCTCTCTCTCTTTTTCTCTGTATCCCTACCTTTCCATTTCATGATAGTTCGCTACTTGATCTGTAGAAAAAAAAATATTCCTCAGTCATAAACACTAATGTTGTAGTGTCTTCATGTTGACCTTAGCTGTGATATAAAGATGTACATATTCCTTTCTCAAATTGACAGCCACACATGCAAATTTAAGTGCATGTCTTACTTCTCCGTTTCTGTTTACACTGTGTAACATGATTTTTGTCCTTGGGGAGCAACTGTTTTGCTTACTCCTAGAAATTATGAAAAATAGCTAATATTTCCTTCAAACTTTATCTTTGTTACATTTATACAAGCCCCAAAGAATTCCTCTCAACACATGGCTATGATGCTCCCCCACTACTCCTGCTCATGATCAGAAATGCACATATTGTCAGCCAATAAGTAAATCTGTGGTATTGAGCAGAATATTTGCTATAATAATATTTCTGCTTCAACAACTCAGTGCTGAATCTGTCTGAAATGTAATGGAAAATAGGTCAGTTTCAAAGCATTGATGTCCAGGTCACAAAAAGCAAAGTTTGAAGGGAATAGTAGTCATTTCCTTTGATTTGTAGATAGAAGCAAATAAGAAATAACACTTACTGACTAAAGACAAAATAAATACATAAATAAATAAATAAAAATTTTGTTACACAGTGATAAGTCAGATTGTAGTTTGGACCCGACTTGCTCATAAGACTGTTGGATAAAGGCCGACCTAGGGCTAGAAACATATCAACCACAAAATAAATGGCAGTGATGAACAAACCAGCGAACTGCGCTGGGATTTATTTTTTATAATACGAACTTAATAACAGGAGACATAAATGCATGAGGACGTATTCGTGATTGAATAACTATGCAATACCAGTAATATACTAGAGGAAGTATCTCCACTTAAATGTGGATGTTCTAATTGAACAAACTATGTTGCGGTGCAAAATGCGCTCTTGTTTATATCGCTAGCAGGGAGATAGATCCCTGCCATCTCCGGTGCCGAGACCACCAATCACATGATTTCGACCTTGTTTGGTCATGACAATGATGGGCATTCGACGGCTAGAGGCAGTAGCGATTCATCTCGCCGCCGACCGCAGTAAAACATTCTGAGAAAGATGAAATACTAGCTGATCGAGCAAAACTAGCGATAGTCTGGGACGGAAAAGAGATGTGGATTGCAATCGCCGCCGCTGTCGCAGTCGCAGCCGTATCCGTCGTCGCTTTTGTCGTCACGAAGCAGAAAGTAATATTATTGCACTCGACGAAGACTTGTCACTTGTCTGAAACGAAATGGAAAGCAATCTCTTTGAAACTGAAAGATTGTTTCATAATGCTAACTACAGTATATGTGTGTGTGCTAGTGTGTGTGTGTGCGTGTGTGTGAGGGGTGTTGTTGTCGTTGCTGTTACGAGAGGAATGTATGTAAACAAAGTGATACACCCAATACACACGTACGTTTATCTCATGATCTCATCTGTATACACATCAATATATATATGTGTGTGGATGTGTGTGTGTGTGTATAATGTACAGATATAAACGTGTATGTATATGAGGAAGAATATGTGTATATACATACATGCACACACGCGAGCGCGCATAGATATAAATATAATTCACTCACATTTATGTATATGCATGTAAGTTGGTATACATATACATATATATATATATATATATATATATATATATATATATATATACTTTATTTAAAAGCAGCAGAAATATAACAAAAGACTGTTACTCTGAGTTTCACGTTATTCCTTTCCCAATTCTAACAAAACTGTCCGATGAACGGGAACGTGAAACTCAGAGTAACAGTCTTTTGTTATATTTCTGCTGCTTTTAAATAAAGCATATTACTCTACCTCTGG
>NC_142933.1:43195374-43205374 GCF_046866305.1 Octopus bimaculoides | reverse complement strand
GATGAAAAAATATAAAAGATATACGCTTCGGATGGTGTAGATTCCAATTATATTAGAATTTGTGGTGAAAAAATTGTTTTCCGAGAGTGGGGAGAAGATTTTCTGAAAATTTCATGAAGAAATATCCACGGGAGAGCACACTTGTCTAGGTAATCTGTAAAATATATATTACGATTTACAATATCATATGTGTCCTTCGTTATACACAGACGGTAAAGTATGATGTGAAGAAGGTTCATCTATTTCTAGCAGATATAGCGACTAAGCAGTGTGTTCTTGATAAGTTATATCAATCTATGAAAAAACATACTTATGAAGTGTGGCAACCCTCCAATCGTCATTGTCACCTCATCCCTGATGAATCAGAGACTAAAATTATTGGAACTCGACAAAGTTCGTCATTTGCCGGAAACTCGATCTGAACGGAAGGTGAAAGAATTCTTTTATATGAAACTGAAAGTTTCTTTCGCAATACTGAATAGCGCACGAATTTGGATAAACTCTGTTTGTGTGTGTGTGTGTGTATGTGTGTGTGCGCGCGTGCGCGCATTTGTGTTCGTGTATGAGGTGTATGTACGTGCTGCCGTTGTTTTGTAATTTGTCTTAACGAATGTATATAAACGTGTGTTTATGTGTGTGTGTGTGTGTGTGTGTGTTGGAGTGTGTGCGTGCGTGTATGTGTGCGTGCGTGTATGTGTGTGTGTGTGTGTGTGTGTGTGTGTGTGTGTGTGCGAATATATATATATGTATATATATGTATATATGTCTTTACATATCCATATTGAAATGTGTATACGTATTAAGGTATGTGAATGTATGTAGAATTTATGTATCCATCCATACATACATGCATACATATATATATTCATACATACATACATCTATACATACGTACGTACATATATACATACATACATATATAAATACATACATACATTCATACATTTATGCGAGACGAAGTGATGGCGGAAGAGGTATAAGGTCAGTCCAAACAGCTTTTGAATGTCGCATTGTATCACTCAGACAACACCTGCTGAACAGTAAAGAAAGAAATGAGTACATTCCTTGCGTACTTAAAAATCAGAGCAACATCTTCAGAGTTGGAGAACTACTGTGCAAGTACTTTGAGAATACAACTGTCTCATGGACCCAAAGGAGGGTGGGCTGGCCTACCTAAACAGAAGCTTGGAGGAAAAGCAGGCATCATACCAGAAAAAATCAGAGCATAATCTAGAGCCAGCCAGCCAGCCGACATTGTTATCGAAATTTGACAGATTAAAATTGTGTTGAACTCCGTCGTTAGGATTGTCTTCTTACTAAACACCATGGCCTGGATAATGGGTAGCTTTTATTATTATTATTATTTTAGTTCACTCTGTTGCACACATTTAGACCAAGCCTCTTTTCTGAAGATAATTTCCTCATTTCATCTACTTGTCACGGAGATCCTGAAAAGGGTTAACGACACTCTGTCATTTTGCAAGTTAAGACAATAAATTATGGGAAAGAAAAAAATAAATAAAATAATAGAAGGGAACTGGTTTTTACTAAGAATCGAAATTAAATCCCTTATGCAGATTTATAACGAGTTACTTCTTGCTCGACCCTTATAAAAATGTAATAATAAAATTCTGGGTACTGTATTTACGAGAATGTCTTTAAGCCATTTTTAAAAGGAAGGTCTATTTAAAAAAAAAAATCAATGTGAGAGTTGGTGTAATGCATCATAAAATAATATTTAGCTTCAAGGCGAGGTTGTTGACCTTATAATTAAAATTTAGTGTGATTAGATTAACAGTCAATAAAAGAAAATACAACAGCGACGATGATGATGTTGATGATGATGGCGATAATAATAATAATAATAATAATAATAATAATAATAATAATAATAATAATAATAATAATAAATAATAATAACAAAGGATTTTCAAATATTTAGCTGATTGTTTATTATCTAAAATGTGTGAGAAAGAAACGGTCATGATTTCGAAGCTTTGTCTCATAAATGTCAGCTCGTCGTCTGATTCAGTGAGTTTTTCTGTGAGTAATATTGTTTGAATGACAATTCAACAACGGAGGCCATACACTGGTAAAGCTTCCGAAATAGTTGGGGGAAGCGTCTGGAACATTAATCAAACTTGACCAAAATAATATTCACACTATCGACAACCATAACTTCTTTATTTAAAGCATTGTTTGCTTCCAAACAATGACAGACCAACTCACCCCACCTCGCTATACTGAATGAATCTCAGGGCTTTTCTTTCTCTCCTATACCTCTTACTCCCCCATTTCCCGCTCTACATTTTTCTCTCCCTCCCTCCCTGTTTCTTTCTCTCCTTGTCTCTGTTTCTGTCTTTCAGTCTCTCTCTCTCTCTCTCTCTCTCTCTCTCTCTCTCTCTCTCTCTCTCTCTCTCTCTCTCTCTTCTTTCTCTGAGGACTTTTGATGTTTCAGAAGCCGTGTAACTAGCATCTTTCTCTACCACAGCTCTACGCCTTAAGCGTATAAATCCTTTCCGCGATTGTCAGACGTTGTAAAAACAAACAACTAAATTAATAAATATATAACTATAAAAAAAGAGTGAGAGCGAGAGAAATTTAGTGAGAAAGGGAAAGAGAGAGTGTGGGAGAGAGACAGAATTAAAAGTGTAGAACTGTCTCGAAAACTCCACCCAAATTTGTTGTCGCTTGTTACATTTACGACTCCATTGCCAGTTTTCAGTTCTTTAAATCGCTTACCCCATCATCCCACCCGCCATAACTCAAAACCCGAAAATATCGTTAACACAGTAATGGAGGCTTAAATTGTCGAATATTTAATTGTCGCGACACCTTCTTTTCCGCCCCTCTCTTGTGCTCACTAACTTTCTCTCTTTCTCTCTCTCTTTTTGTCTCTCTTTCTCACTCTGACTGATGACTGCCGGCTGCAATTTGCTTTGTGTGGACGTTTGTCAGCCATTGTCGTCTGTATTCTCACTGTTCAAACCAGCGTTCTCTGATATGTTCTTGTTTCATTACTCTCTCTCTCTCCCCTCTCTCCCGAGGCTGATACTGACTGCAATAAAAGTGTCTGATACTACAGTTATGAATATAAAACACATGGTATTTTTTAAACTAAGTGCGTCTGCTTCCAGTGACACTTAATTTTAAGATACATGTGTTCTGTATTGTATTCAAACTGATATTAATCACTGAGAAAAGACTTGCCCCAGCATGGCCTTACTTCACGGCTGAAAACCAATGAAGGGGTATAAAGTAGTACAGGCAGAAGTTCATATATAAATACTATCACTCGTTCCAAAGCAAATATATTGCCATTGATATGTGTATTCATGGATGAAAAGAGAATGACGAGACATCGAGGAAATATGTACCTGGTCTCTCGACATGCTAGAAACAGTAATCGGATTTCCTTCATATTACATTCTACCGTCTTATGGAAGAACACATGGAATTATAATGTGGTTTTAGGGTCGCTGTACATAAGGAAAAAAGATGGTATGGTCAAGGCTCGAATATCTTTTATCATATTCGATTAGGTCAGACCTGAAACTAAACAGCAAAAACAATAACAAGGAAATGAGAAAGACTGTATACAATCAGTAGACCTGCTAGAAAGTTCAGTCAATCTTCTCTTAAATCACTTTCTACCATCTTAAAAAAGGATACATCCAATGTGTCCGTTCATATAGACGGGATGGTGACGGTTGGCATGCATTTAAATCACATTTCTGTTTAATACAACTGATCCGGAATTAAACAATATAAAAATATTAAGAAGCAGATATTGTATTACTTAAAAAAAAGAAAAGGAAAGAATTAAGGGAAATAACTCAAGTGACCTAATGACACAAATTTAGATAAATAAGTAGGTGGTGATATACTGAATGACATACGCAGAATTCTTAATTAAAAGTCCTTCCTAATTAGAGAAAGAAAACAAAAAACAGCGGTAATTACTAATGAGTCTCAAAGTAGAGGGAAGATAAGTTTACGACATGAAGAATTAATTTCAGCAAATCAGTTTACATGTTTTGAGGAAAATCTTATTTTCGTTAGCAAGCAATGTAACAGCAATGGAAAATCTCAGTTCACAAACAAATTTTTGCTGACGGCATTCAATAGATCACACTTTAAATCAGATACTTTAGTCAGTTTTTTTAGAAGCAAGAGAATTGTTCAGGGAGTATATAAATGCCATATAATTTAATTCCACGTGCTGAAAAATAATGACGACCACAATACCATTTAAAGTTAGAAGCAAGAAACACAAAACCACATTAACATGAATGTAGTCCTACCTATCGCGTTACGCTATGATTGCGGTCAAACAAACGAACCATTCCTCTTCTTGTATAGTATATTCTAGATTACGTTCTAATCTATGAACATCATTGTAATGATTCTCTGATTATTACTTTAGCAAGTACAGGAGCGTCTATGCAATATCCCATATTTTATAATATGCATGAATCGATCTGGATATTTCATCGAAATGATCATAGGTCATAATAAAGTCTTTACAATGGATCAGATTTTAGCTCTTATTTAAATCGATATATATATATATATATATATATATATATATATATATATATATATATATATATATATATATATATATATATATATATATATATATATATACATACATAAATAGGCGCAGAAGTGGCTGTGGGGTAAGAAGTTTTCTTCCCAACCACAGGTTCCAGGTTCAGTCCCACGGCATGGCACCTTGGCTAAGTGTCTTCTGTTATAGTTTCAGGCCGACCAAAGCCTTGTGAGGGGATTTGGTAGACGGATACTGAAAGAAGCCCATCGTACATTTATGTATATATACCTATGTGTCTATGTGTGTGTTTGTGCCCCCATCACCGCTTGATAACCGGTGTTGGTGTGTTTACGTCCCCGTAACTAGCGGTTCGGCAAAAGAGACCGACGGAATAAACGCCAGGTTTTAAAAATAAGTACTGGGGTCGATTCATTCGACTAAAAATTCAAGGCGGTGCCCCAGTATGGCCGCAGTCTAATGACTGAAACAGGCAAGAGAAAAAAGAGAAAATACATACATACATACATGCATACATACATACATACATACATACATATATATATATATATATATATATATATATATATATATATATATATATATATAGGTGCTCCAGTATGACTGCAGCCGCATGGCTGAAACGAATAAAAGAATAAAAGTATATATATATATATATATATATATATATATATATATATAATATATATTATATAATATATATATATATATATATATATATATATATATATATATATATATATTATATAATAAAGGATAAAATAATTCATGATATAGGTAAATTTTCCAAATATATTAATAATTATATGCAAAACGCCTCTCAACGCACTGAAAATAGACGCCAAATAGCGCTAAAACCACCTTAAAAACTCTAAAAAGGCAGGTTCTAGTCGAGCAAAAAAAAAAGCTAATAAATCAAACTTTTGATTAATCGCATATCAGATCACATTTCAAGCTAACGGTAAAAAATATACCCACTGCTATCATCGGCGTCGATATTCCGTCAGTATCTACACATACCTATACGAGGAACACCGTCGCACAGCAATATATATACACACTTGCAAAAATTTACAGTAAAAGTAGAATTTACATATGTCTCATAATTATAACAAAGGATTGATAAAAAACGCCTCCCCACGCAATGCGTGTGTGTATTTATATATATATATATATATATATATATATATATATATATATATATATATATATATATATATATATATATATATACATATATATATATATATATATATATATATATATATATATATATATATATATATATATATATTTATATATCTGACCGATAACTGATGAGGAGTTGGTGACTATCTGTGTTTGTCTTCTGTTCGTTTGTGTGCATTTAGTATGTTCTTTTCAATTTGACCTTCTGTGTTTCATTTTTTCTGCTCGTTTGTTTATTGCTATACGTGCTTGACTTCTGAAAATATTATTCACGTAACGCAACATACTCCTTATTTTTTTAAACCTATATACATACATACATCCATCCATCCATACATATATATATATATATATATATATATATATATATATATATAACAAATAATAAATGAGTATATGCATATATACGTACAGGTATGTGCATACCTACGTCTACCTGTATATATAGGTGCATATCTGGGTACAGGACTTTGCAAACAAAACGTAGACAAGAAAAAATTTAATAACCAGAGAACAGAAAACACACAAGCCACATAGAGAACATTTTCCTTCATCAGCTACCCCCGTTTTAACACCGGCGTTTCGAAGAGTTGGGCAAGACGCATCGTTTAAACGGCTCTTCCCATGGACCGCAAATTAAATTTGTATACACAAATTAAACCTGTGCCATGGAGGAATATAGTGGCGGACAAAAAACAAGACAGGAAAACAAACGGAAAAGGCTATGCGGCCAGACGTGAAAAGTTATGTGTATATGAACGCTGTGAGGCACGAACTGAAAGTAGGGACGAAGTAAGTTCGCGTGTTTGCTCGGCGATAGCCAAGGAAGAAAAGGATTAGTGACGGGAAGCATGTGACCAGGCAGGGGTAAGGAAGAGAGAGAGAGAGAAAGAGAGTGGTAGAGGGAGAAACAAAGGGAGGAAGTAGAAGAATAGGTGAGCAGCGAGAGAAAGAGAGGAAGAGAGGAATATAGTAGTAACAGAAGGAAGAACGAGAGGGGAAAGAGAGAGATATAGTAGTAACAGAAGGAAGAACGAGAGGGGTAAAGAGAAATACGTAGTAGTAACAGAGGAAGAACGAGAGGGGGAAAAAGTGATAGAGAAATAGATAGAGTCGCGTCAGAAAATATAAAGTTGAAAAAACTACTTACAACAGGGATGACGCAGGCGTTCGATCATGTAAAACAAATAATAAATGAGTATATGCATATATATGTACAGGTATGTGCATACCTACGTCTACCTGTATATATAGGTGCTCGAGATTATATATATATATATATAATTCAAAGTTATATATATATATATATATATATATATATATATATATATATATATATATATATATATATATATATATATAGTTCAAATTTACAGAAAACAAAAGACCAAGAGAGGTGAAGGAAAAGGTGGCGAAAGAAAAACATGCGTAGGGATTAACGGTTCAATATTAAACGCGCACACACACACACACACACACACACATACATATACACACACATACATATACACACACTCATATAAACGTTTTTATTATATTATTTTAAAGGCGAAACAATGCAATTTATGATAATAAAACAGTATGATAGTATTACAGAATATTTCAATATTTCGGGATTAAGATCCCTGTAGCGTGTATATGCATATATATAATTATATATGCGAGGTCTGTAAGTATGTGTGTAAGTATGTATGAATGTGTGTATAATTATAGGTAAAAAATAATTAAATAACAAATTGAAGGAACTTCATGTTGAGTAACATGTTTATTGTTTTTTAAGACGAAAAAGTTTGATTGTTACACTAAAGTTTCAGTTATGTTGCTACATAGGCGAAACATTGAAGGAAACGTCAGCTATTTTTTTGTAAAAAGAACGCGTGCGCGCTCGCACACACTCACACACACACACACACACACACACGCGCGCACACACACACACACACGCATACACACATACACACATTCTCTCTCTCTCACGCACACATACACACACGGACCCACACACATACGTTTACGTATGCTTGTATTTGACGTTTCAAAAATATTAGACACGAAACTCGATCCCCGAAAATATACTTTCTAAAGCATTTCAACTTCACCACCACCTCCACCACCACCATCACCACCACCACCACCACCAATACCACCACCACCAACAACAACACCACCATCACCAACAGCAGCAACAACAACAACAACATCAGTAACGGAAAACATACATACGTCTAAATATATGCAATTACATACATGAACACACATGTAATATTATAAGAATGTGATGTCGATAATTTATTACAATGACATGAAACTAGAAATTCAGACGAATGTGGAAATGAAAATAAATTGTGTTGATGTATTTCACAGGAAAATTGAAGACAGAGTTGGCAACTGAACTACGTTATGTATGATCTAGTGCTTGATGCTGTTCCATAGTAACTTATCTATCTGCCCGTCTATTGATCTATCTATCTATCTATCTATCTATCTATCTATCTATCTATCTATCTATCTATCTATCTATCTATCTGTCTGTCTGTCTGTCTATGTACAATTTGGCAACGTTGCTCAGTCTAACTGTTTGTTTATGTATATTTTATTGGAAATTCATACACATCACAACGTTCCCTCTACATGGTCACACGATCAGCTTGAAATACCAACCAGATTCTACCATCTTAAAAATAGGACACAATTAACTTGTTGTCCTAGATGCACTATATCAGAATACAATAGTTGATCAGAAATAGGAGCCAAATATCCCTTAAAAAAAAACGTGTTATCGTCTTGAATAAGGAAAGGGTGCATTAGATAATATCGCCCTACACACTTTAGACAGATGAGATGATCACGGCTGGAATGCCTTTGGTTATAAGTTTAATCAATCAGGGTTGACCTGAGATCAAACAACAACTTATAACGAAATAGACATAGCGAAGTGCTGGTACACAACACTTATCTACCCACCCTTTTACCCACTTGCCTTCCCACCTGTATATCTACGCACCTGTCCCATCCATCTATATATCTACTTACATTCCCATACGCCAACTCATCTATCTATCCTCACCGAGATAACCATATGACTACATACTTACGCAACTACCCTATTATACTTTTCAATCCTGTAATACCCACCTATCCACTTATAAATATAACAGCATCAGCGCCAAGGATTGATTACGAAGTTTGGGTTAGTTAAAATATGTTTTGAAACGTATTTTAACTTCTAAAGGCAAATTCGTTGGAGTTACCGCGGAGAAAGAATTCTCTATAATGGTAAAAGGTGTAAAAACACCATACCTTCTCAATGCTTACTTTCTATCGGATTCCCAGACGGTAATTTCTAGCTCTTTAGTCTTACTCAATGGGAAATACCAGAGAGAGATAATCCTGGGTAGATTCAAACCATAGTTTTAACTAAAAAAAAAAAAAGTCAACATCAATGACTGAGTTGTGCTGCTCGACCGCCGCGTCGGGATAAATATAACAGCAAAAACGCCAACCACTAGCTTGGATTAGTTTGTGTCATTTTAAACTTCTAATGGTAAAAAAACGGAAAAAGAATTCTCTCGTATGGTAAAAGGTGTAAAAAACTCCGGCAATCCTACCTAGCTCCTTTGCGCCACATGGGCTCAACTCTCCTCCCCTTGCCTCTCACTCCTCACACCTACTTCCTCCCACCTCTCCTCTTTTGCTCCGACTCCTAATTCCCTTCACTTCTACTCTCTTTCCCTCTTCTCTCTTCTCTTCACTCCTACCCACCTTCTCCTTTCCCCTTCATCGTCAACCGTCCCTCATAAACCCACCTCACCCCTACACATTCCAACACCACCTTCCCTATCCTTCCCATCCCAGCCCACCCCATTCCTTACACCCACTCCCATATACCCCATTCCTTACACCCACTCCCATATACCCCACCTCTACCCCCACCCTTTGCCTACCAACATACCCCACCTCTACCTCCACCCTTGCTTTCCCCACTCTCGCCTCCCCACCTCCCAATACCATCACACCACACCACACACCACTACACCATACCACACAACGCATCACATCACAACACACCACCACGCACACACCAGCACTGACCAATTCCCAGCCCCACATTTTCACACCTACACATACACACACGCACACGTCAAAATCACTAGCCCTCTTCCACACGCACATACGAACTCTCTTATACACATGCATGCGCACCTTCGTTTTGGGATCACAACTACTTTATTATCTCCC
>NC_142933.1:43185374-43190374 GCF_046866305.1 Octopus bimaculoides | reverse complement strand
AGTTCGCGTGAAGGTATGTATGTTTACATGTATGCATGTATGTATATACATGTACACATGTGTGTATGTATATATGATATATACACATACATACGCGCACACACACACACACATACACACACACACACACACACACACACACACACACACACACACACACACACACACATATAAATGCTTAGCAAAGGGAATTATTATCCAAATGGTTTTATCATGGTCTACCTTGGTTGAGAATTGATTTGTATACAAACAGTCATTTTTCCTCATACATAGTATTGGTCTCTTTTGGACTAGGTTTTTATTATCATTATTAATTTTATTATTATGGTTATTCACACCCTTATTGTTAGTTGTCTTACTCTGGCTATTCATGTTTTTATTTATTGTTATTTTTTATATTCCTATTCTTATCTTTAATTATATTGTTACAGTTTACGCGATCAGTATTTTTAGGGTTATTTACATTAGTGTGGTTAGAATGGTGGTTAGAATAATTTTTATGATTTTTATTCTTATTATGAATTTTATTTATGCTATAATGTTCATCATGGTTAAGTTTAATTTTAATATTATTATGACTGGTCTGTTTAACATGGTTGTTATATTTATGATTAGTGTTTGGAATTTTTATTATTTGGTTATGAAGGTATACTGTTTCTTTATAGATATTTAAGTCTCTAGTCTTAACATTATTATTTATGTAATTATATTTAATATGATTTTTATTAATGTTGTAGTTCTTATTGTACGTAATTCCATATTTGTATCCTACCCTTTTAAGTGCTATGCTGTAATAGTCTTTGTGTTTATTGAATACTTCTTCGTTAGATGATAGCAAATTTATTATTCTCTCTATGTTAGTACTCAGGTTTTCCAAAATACCTTATGTTGGCGTTAGCTTTATGATAAGCTTGGTAAACAGAAATATTAATGTTAAAGTTGATGTCAATAAAGTTTACAGAGATGTTATCATTTTCTATAGAAATTGACAGTCCTTGTTTTTTAAAAAAATGTATGTAGTCTTTTTTTTCGTAATTTTCTAATTTTCTATTTGAAGTGTTCCTCACTAATAAAAGGGCGTCGTCACGGTATAGTCCGCCTTCGTATTCAGGGAATTCCTCTTTAAATTTGTGTTGAAGATATATACCGACTAAGTCGGTTACCTCAGCGGAGTCTTGTGCGCCCATCGGTAATTCGTAGCAGTCAGGTGTATCCTTGTCCAATATTTACCTTCATGTAATATAACTTTTTTTCTGGCTGCAAGTATAATTTTAATTTCATTTATGGACAAGCTAGTTCTATTACTAGCGAAGATTAGTGCCTTATTTAATAAAATTGGGTTAATTGATTGGTAATAGGTATTAATGTCTAATTGGATGAATTTGCATTTTTTCTTGTCGTGAATGTTAGTAAACCAGCTAATTGCATCTTGTGTTCTCGATCATAGACTAAGTTTGATTTTGGGTTTTAGAGAGTGTAAATATTTATAATTATTTTCTTAGGTCCGATTTACAAGGACATATCAACCTTACTTTAGGATCAGTCTCAAAGTTTTCTTTATGGTCTTTAAGGCCAATTCTTGGTCTGGAAGGTTCATAAATCTCTGTTATGTCGTCAATTCCGTATTCATTCATTATTGTTTAGCTTCAAGATAAATAGCGGTTCGGCAAAACACACCGATCGAATAAGTACTAGGCTTACAAAGAATAAGTCCTGGGGTCGAATTGTTCAACTAAAGGCAGTGTTCCAGCATGGCCGCAGTCAAATGAATGAAACAAGTAAAAGAATACAAGTATATACATACGTACATACATGCATATATACATACATATATATATATATATATATATATATATATATATATGTATGTGTGTGTGTGTGTGTGTGTGTGTGTGTGTGTGTGTGTGTGTGTGTGTGTGTGTGTGTGTGTGTGTGTGTTTATGTATGCGTATGCTTATATTGTGTGTGTATGCATGCGAGTGTATATTCTCTTTACTAAAACATACTCGCGTTTGTTAGAAAATTATATCAAACTTAGCGGTGGTAATGTTTACGTTCTCAAAATGTCAAGTGATTGATATAGATATGTTTTGTCTGAATTTCTAAGAGGAGGGGATGTATCAATGCATAAAATAGTTTTCTCTTTGTTAAGTCATTGATACAATTAAAAGTTGTTTAATAATTTTTAATACTTCCATGCGGTTGCATATACATCATCCAAACTTTCGCTCGCCCCAATCTTTCGCAAAACACATTTCGAGGTTGTATTTTGGGAATTGCATCTGGATCAGGTAATCATCTTCATCATCATCATAGTCGGCGTAATCGTCTCCTCCTCCTCCTCCTCCTCCTCCTCCTCCTCCTCCTCCTCCTCCTCCTCCTCCTCCCCTCCTCCTCCCCTCCCCCTTCCTCCTCCTCCTCCTCCTCCTCCTCCTCCTCCTCCTCCTCCTCCTCCTCCTCCTCCTTCTTCTTCTTCTTCTTCTTCTTCTTCTTCTTCTTCTTCTTCTTCTTCTTCTTCTTCTTCTTCTTCTTCTTCTTCTTCTTCTTCTTCTTCTATTTAAAAGGGATTGTCAACCAAATATTTACATGCATGCTATTATTTGTAGCGTGCGTGCGCTTCGAGAGCTAATTCCAAAAAAAAAAAAGAATTATTCCATATTCACTCGAAAGTTCATAAATCCTTATGATGTCAACTAAATTTATATATATATATATATATATATATATATATATATATACACACACACATATATATATACGCATACATACATGCATATATATATATACATACATATATGTACATATATATGTGTATATATATTATATATATATATATATCATATATATACTAATCTATTTTTATGTGTGTATATGTATATGTGTGTATACGTACAGACATGTACACTCACAAACACACGCACACATGCACACACACATACTCGTACGTACACAGACACACATACTTTGCTATGGGAATACTCTTGTGACACACTAATGATTATTGTAAATGCGTGTATTAGAGGAAATTGCTGAAGGCGCATAATAAAACGGTGACGTTGAGTCAGAGACTGCTGAGGACGCTAAACTAATTCCAAGAATGGCTCTAACCTAATTCCAGGAACATGCTTTCCTTTATTTGCTTCCTTCTAATGATTTTGTATCAATGAAAAGTCTCTTCTTCCTTCGTCATTTTGGCGTTGTTGTACTTGTGGGTGTTGTTGTTGTTGTTTTTCCTTCTTCTTCTTCTTCTTCTTTTTCTTCTTCTTCTCCTCCCCTCATCCTCTCCTTCTTCTTCCTCTTCTCCTCCTCCTCTTCTGTTCCTTCTCCTCATTCACCACATCTCCACCTCTTTCTCTTCATCCCGTCCTCATCCCTCTCCTCTTTCTATCCTCCTCCCACCCCTTACCTCTTCCACCTTCTCCTCTCTTCCTCCTCTTTATCCTATCCCCTCTTCTCCACTTCCTCTTCATCCTCACCCTTATCCTTTTCTCCTTTCTCTCCTCTTTTTCTTCCCCTTTTCTTTCTTCTCCCCTTCCTCTTCTTTTTCTTCCCTTCTCTTTCACTTTTCTTCTTCCCTCCTCCTCTTTCTCTTCCTCTTCTTCCCCTCCTCCACTTCATCTTTCTCCTCCTCCTCATTTTCTTCATTCACCACAGCTCCACCTCTTTCTCTTCATCCTGTCCTCATCCCTCTCCTCTTCCCATCCTCCTCCCACGCCTTACCTCTTCCACCTTCTCCTCTCTTCCTCCCCTTCATCCCATCCCCTCTTCTCTTCCTCTTCATCCTCACTCTCATCCTTCTTCTTCTTCTTCTTCTTCTTCTTCTTCTTCTTCACCACCACCACCTACCTCTTCATACTCGCCAGCATTTTTGTTTTCCCTCCTTTTTCCCTTTTCTAGCCAGGTCTTTATACGTTCATACGCAGTCACACATAACGACAAGAAGGCAAGCGCGCACCAACTTTTGAATGATATTGAAGTGTTACATATCCCATCCATGATGGACATTGCTGATTCATAAACACTACTGACAACACCACCACCACTACCACCACCACCACCACCACCACCAACAACAACAACAACAACAACAACAACAGATAAAACTAAAAATGATTGATTACGCTCTCAACTACTCCTTCATTTTCTTCCATTTTTTTTTATAAGTTGCATTCGGAGTATCATAGATTAAGTCTACTGAAACGTGAATAATTTCGTCAGCCATTCGTATCGAAATATATTCACGTTGTTGTTGTTATTGTTGGTGATGTATCTGTTGTTATTGTTGCTGTTAGTGGTGTTACTGGTGCTGTTGTCGATGTTAGTGTAGTTGTCGTTGGTGATTTGCTGTTGTTGGTGTAACTTGTTGATTGGTGTTCATGTGGTTGTTATTGATGTTGTTGGCGGTGGTGGTGGTGGTGGTGGTGGAGTAACTTGTTGATGTTGTTGGTGGTGTTGTTGTTGCTGTTGTAGTTGGTGGTGGTGGTGACGTGGTGCTGTAATTGTTGTTGTTGTTGCTGAAGTTGTTTTGTTTTTGTATTTAATTCCATATCAAACCCCCAATCGATAAGACCTATGATGAAGACCATTCCTACTATGGCCATCCATCAGAGTATCAGGCACAGAGTATCCTGGACTACATTATGCAATGTGTCCCAAGATGATATCGATGCTGGTGATATTATTTGACCCCAGGATAACATGATTGAATAGATATATGGTGAAACACATTCCAACCGTGAACATCCCAGCTTGATAGTCATATGTAGGACCATATGTTTTTTGTGTCCTCTCTTTTCCGCAATGGCCCAGTGGTTAGGGCAGCGGACTCGCGGTTTCGATTCCCAGACAGAGCGTTGTGAGTGTTTATTGAGCGAAAACACCTAAAGTTCCACGAGGCTCCGGGATGGTGGTGGACCTTGCTGTACTCTTTCACCACAACTTTCTCTCACTCTTTCTTCCTGTTTCTGTTGTGCCTGTATTTCAAAGGGCCAGCCTTGTCA
>NC_142933.1:43177874-43180374 GCF_046866305.1 Octopus bimaculoides | reverse complement strand
TAAAATGTCGTAAGATTGCTATATTCCTCTTTGGCATTCTCGTTATACACGGCAACAAGGTATTTGAGAGGTGAACAAGGTCGGCTAAGTTATTAATTACATCAGTGTGATATTTTCAATCGGTGTTGTCTGCACAAAAACATTAATATAACATGGCCAAACTCCGTCGGGGATGACGAACAAATGATAATAAACAAGAGTCGCCAACAATTACTGTTAGGTTTTGGTTTTTATTTCTCCATCTAAGAGAGAAATTTCAATTAAATGAGAGTATTCAGTATATCAGCCATTCATTTATTTGATAATAAGTATGAACGACAGGTATCATCAATGCTATGGTGGAAGAACGGAAACGCGCAATGCAGGAATGGAACCCAAACGTGTTGAAACAAAGAAAGGTAGTGGTAAGAAAACTTGTCGAAGAACACTAAGATTGAATTGAAGAACAATTGGGTAGCGTTTAGAAAGAACTCAGTGGGGCTACATGCAACCAAAGTCTTAAGAGAAATATTCTAACTCGAATTTCCAGTATGGAAATTTAGCCTGAAGGTTAAATCTATAGAAAATTACAAGGAGTTTGTACTACGTCAAAATGTTCGACCCTATCGATATTCTGCAAATTCTAATTTGGTTTAATTTTGCCCACGACGCAAACCGGCATTAATTTTCTTGGATTCCAGGATTCACCTTGCACGGTATCAGTTTCGCTTCTTCGTTTGGTGTCACCAGGTACTTCAGTAGGTTGCGTAAACAGAACCACTAAGCTAATACTACAAAGATAATGCCACTAAGCTAATTATATATATGTAAAGGCACTCTGCCCTATGATTTGGTTTAGGCCTTTTACTTTAAGTTTTGACCTTATGACAATATATTCTAGATAGAGAGGTTTTAGCATGTAAGTTTACTCTTCTGCTTCTGTCAGTTGACCTCCTAACTGTGGAATTTGAAAGATTGTATGTTGTTTACTCCGAGTATCTTCTCAGTTGCTGATCCAAACTTAGTCGTGTAATAGTGAATTTCTTTTCATTTGCAAATTATTTATTAAATCTTTAAAGCATTTTGTTTTTAAATATGGTTGAAAGGCCAAATTTTCCATCTTAGAAATAGCAATAAACAATTTCACAGTCTCCGTCTACCAACTTCGCTCACAAAGCATTATATATATATATATATATATATATATATATATATATATGTGTGTGTATGAATGTATGTATGTGTATGTATGTATGTATGTATGTATGTATGTATGTATGTATGTATGTATATGTATACATTTGTGTGTCTGTGTTTGTCCCCCCTACCATCGCTTGAGAACCGTAACTTAGCGGTTTGGCAAAAGAGAGCCGATAGAATAAGTACTAGGCTTAAAAAGAATAAGACCTGGGCTCGATTTGTTCGACTAAAGGCGGTGTTCCAGCATGGCCGCAGTCAGATGACTGAAACAAAAAAAAAATATCAATCACTTAGTAAAATTCTGTTCACTGTAAACCAGTAAGGTAATAATACCTTCAACCTCACACATTACCTTGCTGAGTGAACGAACCTTTACGAGTCGTTCACGCTGCTACAGATACAGCTAGATTTCTTCAATTACGCCCTAGTACATTAAAAAAGGTGGGAAATATTGCGCAATGTAGTTCTAGATACACTGCTTCTGAAAATAGAACGATAACGTCACGATTGAAATGTTGTTGATCAAAAGTTTGACCTAAGCCAGCACAGGACCACTTAGCGAAATCGTTGTAGAACAATTAAAACTAGCCAGTCACATACTCCGGCTGCTAGAACAAAGCCATTCTAAAACAGCTTTCAAATGGACACCAGCGGAGGAAGAGAAAAGAATGAGAGGTAGTCAAAAAACTTTTTGGCACTCCGTCGCTTACGACGTCGAGGGTTCCAGTTGATCCGATCAACGGAACAGTCTGCTCGTGAAATTAACGTGCAAGTGGCTGAGCACTCCACAGACATGTGTACTCTTAACGTAGTTCTCGAGGATATTCAGCGTGACACAGTGTGACAAGGCTGGCTCTTTGAATTAGAGGCACAACAGAAACAGAAAGTAAGAGTGAGAGAGAAAGTTGTGGTGAAAGAGTACAGCAAGGTTCGCCACCATCCCCTGCCGGAGCCTCGTGGAGCCTTAGGTGTTTTCGCTCAAAAAGCACTCACAACGCCCGGTCTGGGAATCGAAACCGCGATCCTATGACCGCGTGTCCGCTGCCCTAACCACTGGGCCATTGTGCCTCCACAGTCGAAAAACTACATGGCGCAGAACATTTATAACTGATATGAGAGAGATGAATATCATAGGGCGGATGAAGAGAAAACCGTAGCTAACGAAAACCTGTGGCATCAACTTGCTCCCAGTGTACTCTAGAGCACAGGAGGAACTGATACAATACCGATGTTGATGTTGAGCCGAATAACATCAACTTTCTTGCAACTCAGAATCAGCATTATGTTCCATCATGAGTGATAAAAATATCTTTATTAATAT
>NC_142933.1:43170374-43172874 GCF_046866305.1 Octopus bimaculoides | reverse complement strand
GTGACCCCTAGCTGTTGTTACAACATCCTTCTACGAGAGGGACGGACATTCTGTTGTAAAACCTGCGGTTTCGCGTGATTACTGGTCATTTCACTATATTCCAATAATGCACAAATGCCTCTTTATGGTTATCTCATTTGTCATCCCATCCAATGGAAGTCTTATGGCGACAGAAGAGGGCAACATGTGCAGACTTATCCAGTTGGAAAGCACACAGCACTTTCGACTTTCGTTTGCAAACCATGCAGATGTGTAACGGGACCGAATAGTCATTTGAGAAGTCATGGATGGAGAGACAGAAATGCCAACGAGAAAGCACAAGGAGACCGCATTCAGCTGTGGCAACGGAACAATCACTATCTATCTATCTATCTATCTATCTATCTATCTATCTATCTATCTATCTATCTATCTATCTATCTATATATATATATGAGTAGTATAGATTGCATAAAGCATGGTCTCAAATCAATAAATGTTCTTAATCTTTTTAAAGTCAAAACAATGCAAGATATAAGAAATAATACAAATCGATGGTTTGTACCTTCACCTATTTCTATACTGAAATACACAGTAAAAGCACAAATCATCGACTTATATTACTTATTTTATAATTTAAATTGCTTTAGCTTAATAAATGAACACACACACACACACACACACACATTATCTGTTGTCTCTAAGTCAGAAAACAGTAATTTCAGTATGAGAAATAGAGTGGTTATACTTGTACATTGTCCCGGTTATGGGATATAACTGGTCAAAATGCTACCGTCAGTATCGAGCCATCTATAAAAAAAAAAAACAACAATAAAAAAAACTTCACTTGATCCATGTGTTTACCCCAAGTGAGGTAAATTACCCCAAGTGAGATAAAAATGAAATTCTTGGTGGGTAATGAGGACTCATAAGACATATTCTTTTACTCTTTTACTTGTTTCAGTCATTTGACTGCGGCCATGCTGGAGCACCGCCTTTGGTCGAGCAAATCGACCCCAGAACTTATTCTTTGTAAGCCTAGTACTTATTCTATCGGTCTTTTTTGCCGAACCGCTAAGTTACGGGGACGTAAACACACCAGCATCGGTTGTCAAGCGATGATGGGGGGACAAACACAGACACACAAACACACATACATATATATATATATACATATATACGACGGGCTTCTTTCAGTTTCCGTCTACTAAATCCACTCACAAGGCTTTGGTCGGGCCGAGGCTATAGTAGGAGGCACTTGCCCAAGGTGCCATGCAGTGGGTCTGAACCCAGGACCATGTGGTTGGTAAGCAAGCTACTTACCACACAGCCACTCCTGCGCCTATGATACATAAGTAATATTATATAAAAACCGTGTTCCTCGTTATCTCTGATTCTCTTCCTTTCGAATCATGGGGGTAACGTCGGCGTAGATCAATATATTTTGGTGAAAAAAGTTCCCCGACCCCTGATTGCGACGGTAGTATTGCTGCGGCAGAATGGGGGTGGAGTGGTGGTGTTGGTTTAGTCGTGGTGGTTGTGGTTGTGGTGATATTTTTGTGTTTCTGGTTGTGCTGTTGGAGGTAATGGTTTGCAATAGGGGTAGGTATGTATCCTTTGAGGTGGTGGTGGCGGTGGTAGTAACAGTAGCAACAGCAGTAGTAGTAGTCGCAACAGCAGTAGTAGTAGTAGCAGTAGTAGCAGTAGTAGTAGTACTAGTCGTAGTCGCAGCAGCAGTAGTACCAGTAGTAGTAGTAGTAGTAGTAGTAGTAGTAGCAGTAGTAGTAGTAGTAGTAGTGGCAACAGTAGTAGTAGTAGTGATAGTAGTGATAGTAGTAGTAGTTGTAGTAGTTGTAGTTGTAGTAGTAGTAGTAGTCGTTGTCGTTGTCAACGTGTTGGTAGATACCGGGTTGAATGTGGAGATGGGGAGGTGATGGTGGTGGGGAAGAAGTTTTATCTTTAATAACAACTGCGACTGCGGGGTGGACGTGACGTTACGGGTGGTGGTGGTGGTGGTGGTGAGAGCATATCTTGGTCGTGGTGAGAGGGGAATGAGACGCGGGGTGTGGAGAATGTGCGTGCTGGTGGTGATGGTGGTGGTGGTGGTGGTGGTGGTAGTGGGGATGTTAAGGGGTTGGACGTGTGAATCGTTTCCCCGTTCGAGCTAAACACTGATTCTTTTGTTGTTTGGCGTTGGTCGGCGACCAGTAGGCATAACTGAAGGAAAGTTCCATTGTACCCTATCACGGCTCGACACGTGCCCCGACTCAACTGCTGCCTGTACCTCGGGTGGCGTCAGTGAGGCTATATTTTGTTTACAGGCGCACCTGCTAGTTATGGAAGGCCAGAAACGCCGTCGTCAAAATTTTTTATCATGAGCCTAGAAGCGATCGTAGTCAGAGGTTATTTTTCAGTTTAGATTTGGTATTTTAAAAATTTGATAGTGTCTGTTTTTGTTTTGCATTGTTTCATACTGGGACTGATGATGTCTAAGTGACACTCATTCACATATACGTACATG
>NC_142933.1:43162874-43167874 GCF_046866305.1 Octopus bimaculoides | reverse complement strand
TAATAGGGTGACAGTAATAGTGTGAGTTGTTGTTGTGATAGAGGCGGAGGCGGCGGTGATGATGATGGTGGTGGTGGTGGTGGTAGTCAGGGATGACGGTGAGAGTAAGCGATGTGAAAGACAGTGGTGATGGTGGTGGAGGGGAAGGCGTCAAAGTCAAAAGTATTGATGGTGGTGGCATCAGAAGTTTGAAAGGTGTGTGTACGACAGTTGTGGTGGCGATGGTGGAGGTACTGGTGATGGTGATGGTTGAAAACAATCAATAGAAAGAGAGAAAGAGAGGGAGAGAAAGAAACAGGTTAGATAGAAGAAAAAATTGTACTGACCCCCGAACGGGGAGACAAAAATTTTGTTTATCATGCAGCTTTGCAATAAGTTCCAAGTCGACAAATTATATCATTGTTTTGATGAAAATTGTTCATTGCTTGAAAAATATTGTTCAAGTTTAATAATCCTCTCTCTCTCTCTCTCTCTCTCTCTCTCTCTCTCTCTCTCTCTGTGGTAAGTAGCTTGGTTACCAACCAGATGGTTCCGGGTTCAGTCCCACTGTGTGGCACCTTGGGCAAGTGTCTTCTACTATAGCCTCGGGCCGACCAAAGCCTTGTGAGTGAATTTGGTAGACGGAAACTGAAAGAAGCCCGTCGTATATATGTATATGTATATATATATGCGTGTTTGTGTGTCTGTGTTTATCCCCTCCAACATCGCTTGACAACCGATGCTGGTGTGTTTACGTCCTCGTAACGTAGCGGTTCGGCAAAAGAGGCCGATAAAATAAGTACTAGGCTTCCAAAGAATAAGTCCTGGGGTCGATTTGCTCGACTAAAGGCGGTGCTCCAGCATGGACGCAGTCAAATGACTGAAACAAGTAAAAGAGTAAAAGAGTATGTACTCAATACATGAAGTGTCGTTGGGCCCAAACCCTAATGAAGAGCCCTCCACAGGAGCTAGCTGAAAAGCCGCCTTATCGGGCGACTTTTAAGCTGGTATATATATCTTGAGAGAGAGAGATAGGGGGAGAGAGAAAGAAAGAGAGAGAGAGAGAGAGAGAGAGAGAGAGAGGATATGAGTTTTCGTCAGGATGACTCAACCTAATAGGTATGCATTCAGAGCGCTCAAATAGGTGAGCCAACAATATTGATAAATAAATGAATGACAAAAGAATAGTAATTACGTAATAATATTCATTGGCTTACAGCTGGAAACAGCTAGAGCGGAAAATCCGAAGTCTAATGAATGTGATTACATGATACCCGTTCTTTTGTCATTTCTTTTTTTATTATACATGTGCATGAGTGTGTGTGTGGGTGGGTGGGTGGGGGGGATGTGCGCTCTAAGACGCGTAGAAAATGCAATTGCTTCACCAGTAGAACAATTCGGCAAAAGTTTTCAATGTGACAGTGTGTGCACATATTCATAATGCCTTCCCATCTATCTATCTATCTATCTATCTATCTATCTATCTATCTATCTATCTATCTATCTATCTATCTATCTATCTATCTGTGTGTGTACATATATATATACTCATATGTATGTATATGACTGTGGCCATACTGTAGCACCGCCTTTAGTCGAGCAAATCGACCCCAGGACTTATTCTTTGTAAGCCTAGTACTGGATCTTTCTGATTTGGCGGACACCACTTGTTTTCTTAACGAAACACTTTCAAGCATGGGACACTTGTAGAATGTGTCATATAAAACATCTTTTACTCTTAGTGTTGTTGAGAAAAGTTTATATTTTTAAAGTTATTTCGTGTTAAAATTGTCGTTTTTCGGCAATTTCAACCAATCACTGACGTCCATTGAGGTGAAAACAATTACTGCTGTGGATTGTCAACAAGACGTTGTGGCGGTGTAATGGGATCTTTTCCCTTGAAAAAAATTAGTGCCGTTGTTTGTCAACAACAACTATCGGCCTCTTCATTTCTTGGGTAAGCTGAGGGTCTGCCACAAAGATTATATAGAGTTAGCAAAAACTGCAGCAATGACCCAAAACAGGGTATGTTCTCAAATACCTTACGCACCCTGTTTATATACATATATATGTGTATGTGTGTGTGTGTGTGTGTGTGTGTGTGTGTGTGTGTGTGTGTGCGTGTGCCTTTGTGTACATACATACAAACATACAATGACAGCTACTCTGTTTCAGCCAGTCAACAATATGTTTAAATATATATTTTCCCCTAAAAAAGAAAAACTACTACTACTACTACTACTACTACTACTACATCTCTCAATTTGTGCGTCAAATTATCGGTTTGGTTAGCCAATCATTATGTTGATACACTCTTTCTGCTCTCTCTTGCTCCCTCCCCACACTATAATTATAAAATATATTTTTATTATCATTATTATTGTATATGTATTATATAATAATAAATATATCATAATTACTATTATATATATACACACATAATAGTAATTATAATATATATACATATATTTATACGCACACAGACGCACTGACATGTAGACAGACAGACAAACAGAAAACGCACACACATTCACACGCTTACACGCGCGACGCACGCACGCACGCTCGCACGCATGCATACAAACGCACACACACACAAACACAAACATGCACGCATAAACACACACACCCACACACGTACACGCAGGCACACACTATTTGTTTAATCGTTGTGTTAACTCGTTATCCACTCCGTCCGTTCGCTCGTCTCTCTGTCCATCTATTTATGCATCCATCCGTCTCACCCTTCTTCATATATATATATATATATATATACATATATCTCACAATCTATCTATCCATCTCCTCCGTCTATTTCACAAACCAACCAACCAACCAACCTGTCTGTTGGTCTATCTGTTGATCAGCCACTGTTTTGTCAAGTTTTCTTGCAATTACCCTTTTCTCCTTTGTTCAATTCGTATTTCAGTTCCTTTTCGGTTTTCTTTATCATTCTTACCGTGAAGCCTCCTTTGTGTTTCATTCTATTTTGTGTCCTATCGGTCAAATACGGCTCACCTGCTCGGGTCACGTGCTCACTTCGTTGTTAGGCAATTTGGCTTCGTTTTTTTCAAGAGGAACGTACAATTGATACCCGTCCTCTATGGAAGACCAAAACGATCTTAATCGTGTTTTTTTTTCTTTTTACTTTTCAAATGAACAATTTAAGATTCTCAAGGAAAATTAATTTCTGTCGATTAGACGCAAGCTCGTTTCTTTACGTCTATATACTTAAGAGGATCGCTTCCGCGTCCATGTGGTTCCGGGTTCGATCACAAAGCGCGGCGTCTTGTACAAAATATCATTTAACCAAGCTTTGGTTCAGTCAATATCTTGTGATTGAAATTTGGCCGGCGGAAACTGAGCGAAAGCCAATCACACACACACACACACACACACACACACACACACACACACACACACACACACACACACACACACACACACACACACACACGCACGCACGCACACACGCACGCACGCACACACAGTACATTCGAAAAGAAAGACATAATAATATTGTTAACTGGAGGCGGCGAGCTGGTAGAATCGTTAGCACGCTGGGGAAAATGCTTAGCAGCATTTCGTCCGTCCTTACGATCTAGGTTCAAATTCCGTCGAGGTCGACTTCATCTTTCAGCCTTTCGGGGTCGTTAAATAAATACCAGTTGAACACTGATATCGATGTTATCGATTTAACCCATGCCCCAGACTTACTGGCCTTGAGCCAAAAATTTAAATCAATAATCATGTTAACTGAGTGATCTCTCCTTACGGCAAAGCTCGTTCTAACCTTCGAATTCAGCACATTATCGTAAAAAACAAACATTTATTTTCTTTTGAGATAAGGTTAGAACGCTTTGTGCTACAGGGAAAACAATATGATGTTGTGGGATTCATGCTTCTTCAGTGAGGAATGTCAGAGTATAATGGAATGAAATGATCTCAACCAAATACTGAAACCATATCGAAGTCGGGAGGACTGTCACTCTAAAGTCTTCGACTTTTCATTTATGAAATATTAATTTCTTCCACAAGCAACCCTCTTACCCATTTAAACCAACGACCTGTTAGAAATAATAGTCAAATGTCCCTTAGTCACAATCTACCACTTCAAAAATAGGACACATTAGCTAATGTAGTCCAAGATACATTATGGATGAACAAAATGATGCAATGGCCATGGCTAGAAGGCCTTTGATCAGGTATCTGCTCAGCTTTGATTAAAGCTAAACAAAAAGGGTTTGGCAACACGAGGGAAGTGAAACACTTGTCCCTATGAAAACACTATGTACCCTTCTATAAATCCCCTATGAAATCTATAAAACATAGCCGGTGAGAGTAGAGTAATTATGAATTATCATGGAATCGAACCCACACAACAATGGATATTAAATAAAAATTGATACCATTCCATCAATGTCATTAATGTCCTTGGGAAATGCATATACATAGCAACTTCCTGTTTCATCACTGATATAAACTAGCTCATGTGGAGGTGCAATGGCCCAGTGGTTAGGGCAGCGGACTCGCGGTCATAGGATCGCGGTTTCGATTCCCAGACCGGGCGTTGTGAGTGTTTATTGAGCGAAAACACCTAAAGCTCCACGAGGCTCCGGCAGGGGATGGTGGCGAACCCTGCTGTACTCTTCCACAACTTTCTCTCACTCTTACTTCCTGTTTCTGTTGTACCTGTAATTCAAAGGGTCAGCCTTGTCACACTGTGTCACGCTGAATATCCCCGAGAACTACGTTAAGGGTACACGTGTCTGTTGAGTGCTCAGCCACTTGCACGTTAATTTCACGAGCAGGCTGTGCCAACAACAACAATAAACTAGCTCATCACAATACACCGAGAGAGCCTTGATATCAGCGGTCCTCCAAACTTTTCTCATTATCGTTCATTATCGTTCATATTTTTCTGTGGTACCTCACTACACGTTCCCGCCCCATAACTGCTCAGTTGTTTAGAGCGCCCATTTTAGTGACGTGGACGTCGAGGGTTCGAATACCGCAGAGGC
>NC_142933.1:43152874-43157874 GCF_046866305.1 Octopus bimaculoides | reverse complement strand
AGAAAAATACAAGAACAGTCATGAATGTACTATATACGAATAAAAGTTTAGATTGTCACGGATAGAACGCTAAACAACAAGAATAACAAGGTATAACGGGAGATATAGATTAATGTTGTGGGTGTTGTATGAATATATCTGGGGATTTCTTAATTTCTAGTTCACAACGGATCTTAGACTCTGCAACAAACCTTCTGCACAAGACAATGGTAGACATTCTTGTATTTCACATCTACAACATAAATACTGGGTTATTGTGACACTAGCATTCCTACCATATCTATCGTTAGCACTCCACTACCATCAACACAATAACCTCTACCGACATCAGCACCACTACCACTACAATACACTCACACAGATATACATATATATGTAGATTTATGTATATATTAATATTATCTCGGTTGAAAAAACTTCAATAATGAAAATATGTTAATAGTTACCAGTGCAGCAAAAATCACATAAACTGGGATATCATACCCGGTTAATAGGTAGAAATACCAAGTTAAAGTGATGTAATTTGAGTAGATATCTACTCATATATATATATATATATATATATATATATATATATATATATATATATATATATATATGTATATATATATACATATATATATATACATGTATGTATGTATGTATGTACACATACCCTTGAAGTTGGTTCAACTGTCTCATATTACTGAAAAAAAAAAGAAAAATTAACGAAAAAGCACAGCTTTAGTTTGAATAATTGTTAAAAACAAATATTTTCACATTTAATTCAAATATAATTAAAAAAAGTGAAAGCCCACTGGTTTATATCTTTTTTCAGTTATTCAAGGCAAATGAGTTGTTCGCTTTTGAAAGTATTTGTAATATAATGTTACAGTTTGTAACACCCGTCTTTGTATTATAGTTTTCTTTAAAACAAAGCGCTTTATTCACAGTGATGAATAATAATCAACACTTTTAGTGCGGCATATACATTGCTTTTCTTTGTTGATTCATTGTTACTCTGTTGTTCTTTCTGTGCATTTATAAATTGGAAATATTTCGAAAATTAGGTACGTTCATTCTTACACGCATTTTTATATGTTCACTTAAAAGATTTTTCTCGTATTCTCATTTACTGTCGGTGTAGTGTTTATTATTATTATCTTTTTTTTTTAGTTTTGCATAATGAAAATGCAGTTTATCTGCGATAGCTTTCCAGACATCAATATTGGTTTCAAATTTTGGCACAATTTAAGGGGTAGGGTAAGTCGATTACATCGACCTTAATTTTCAACTGGTACTTATTTTATCGACCTCGAAAGATGAAAAGCAATGTCAACCGCGAAAGATGAAAAGCGAAGTCGACCTCGGCGGAATTTGAACTCAGACGGAAAGCTGCTATGCATTTAGCCCGGAGCTTCTGCCAGCTCGCCGCCTTAGACGTCTTTAGTGTTACGGAGATTATATATCGATTTCAAATTTTGGAACAAGGCCAGTAATTTCGGGGTAAGAGTAAGACGATTACATCGACTCCAGTGTTCAGATGGTACTTATTTTTTATCGATCCGAAACGATGAAAAGCTAAGTCGACCTCGACTTAATTTGAATTCAGAACATCCTTTGATGTTGTCTCTGTGTTGGTTTCTGGTGGAGGTGGAGGTGCAGTTTCCTTTTTGCTTTTGGTGTCAGTGGGAGGTAACACCTAGGGATTCTACCCTCCACTTTAATCTTCAGCATCACATCTTCTATCGTGATGGTTTCAATCATATTTTCAATGTCTACAGGGGTGGCTTGGATCAGTATCTCCAGCCCTTGCCCCTGCCAATTCTTATGAGCCGTGAACATGGCTTGGAGGACTACCACTTTCTCCTCCAAGCTTACAGGATCACGGTCTACTAACCAGGCTGCATCTATCTCTGGAGGTACGTCTTCCAAGGTATGTGGGTAGAAGCACTACCTCCTTCGTCTTCTGCGGGGTTACAGAGTGCAACCTGGTGGTTGCTGCATCCCTGAACCGCACCTCCACCGTGCCATACTTCCTGTCTCTGTTTATATGCCTTATTTCACCCCATAAGGGTTTTAACGTTTTTTCTATTTGACTCTGCGTCGTTATTTCAAGTTTTCGGCTGTCCACCGAGAGCATTCGAAGCACAGTTAATTTCTCTTTTCGACTTAACATGACAACTTGGGGCGGGAACACATTTACATTGTTTCCGTCTTTTTCAATAGTTCATTAAACTTTCCAATCTGGTTCAAATTAATATTTTTCTGGTGGCTTTTAACTGCATTTGCAAAACTCATTTTGTCTACGTTGTCAATTGATCTAAGGAGTTCCTCTTCTGAGGAGGAATACTCAGACAAGCTCATGCTACTAGTATAGGACATCCTTGAAGCTACGCAGCCCCCCTACAAAAGGGAAACAGCGTAAAACAATTCAGCCGTAAAACAGCAAAACAAGTGTTCAACAATGCAATACAATAACAAATTAAACACAATTTTCACAATTTTCAATCTTTCACTGACCTTTTATACGCGAGACTATTTTCTCTTCAACGGCTAACCATGTTTTGTATCAATTTATAAAAAAAACAAAGACGACCGGCACCAACAGGCGTGCTGACGTTTCTGCTAGCTTGCCGCCGTGCAGAGATTATATATATCGAATGCTTTTATTTAAATTCTGAGCCTTCAGTCTTATATAAGCATCTTGCACAATTTTGTCATTCCCATTTTGTAACAGTGGGTTGGAAATTGCTTATCAACCTAAATGTATTTACTTTTACTAAATCTATTTTTCAGTGACATTGGTTGTCTTTTATTTTTAATGACATGCAGCTTTTCCACAACATTTTTTTCATTCTCTGAACTTCTCATAAAATAGGCAAGTTTTTATGAATATGGTAAAATATTTTGACATTTCTAGGGTTAAATGTTGATACATATAGAAACATTTTTTTCTCGGTCTTATATTTTTACTTTCCTTAGATCTTGAAATCTATACAGTTTACTCTTTCTATTCCATTTATAAGCAGATTAAGTAGAAATGATCTTTGAATAAATTTTCATCTCGTCCAGTCGTTGATCATGTTTTGTAGGATTCAATATTGAACAGATTTTATTTGCTAAGTTGAATGGAATGTTTATACATGTATGCTTAGTATGACAGGATATGAAGAGAAGATAAAGCTTTGAATTCATGGGTTTATAGTAGATGTTTCTTCTTGTTTTTTTTTCTAATTAAAACGTCTAAAAATGTCAGTTCCTTCTGATTGAATTCATTAATTAATTTGATATCATGGTTTATGCTGTTAATCAGGTTTAAAAAATCCCTAAGTTTATAAAGATTATTCGGCCATAAAATGAGACAGTCATTTAGATATCTTTGCCACAAGTTGTTTTTTTCCTCTTATGTGTAAAACATGTTACCAAATCATAAATTTTCTTCTCATGGTGTCCTATCACTAAGCTGGCGTAAGTAGGGTCTACCGTTGTAGTTTGTCGTTATTTGTCGGTACGCTGATTCTAATTATTTTCTAATATGAATCTAAGTCCATCAAGGACAACGTTTCATTTCGATGGTTTTTGATAATTTAAATTGATATTTATCGAGCCAATATTTAATCGCAGTGACTTCTAGTTGTGAAGAAAGTTAGTGTATTATGAAGAAGTTCATCAAAACACTCAAAATAGTTAAATTTAAAGATAACAGTGTGTACGAATTTAAGCATAGTTATTTTTTCTGATATAAGTCTAGATTAAAGTACTGGTGAATTCTACCTTTATATATAGTATTTCTCTAATGAGAAATTGAAGTTTATTAATAGGAATTTTAACCATTCTCAATTAACCCTGTAAAAGCTTAGTTAATAACATTAGTAGTTCCATATCGAAGCATTTTTAAACCAAGGATGTAGAAGAATCCTTAAACCAACCTAATCTTTGTTACAATAACGCTTTGAAAGACAGTGGCTTAAAAGATAGAATACATTGCATACAGACAAATATACATAAATGCAAATACAGAGAATAAAAGAATTGTTGTATAATCTTCCCTATTGTTTAAATGTTCCTTTGTAATGTTTTCAGAGATTTCCTAAACCTTCTGAATAAGTGTTTCGTTACCGTAAGTTTATAAAAAAAAAATATCGCTGAGGTTGTTGCTTCCAATGCTGCTTCCATTGATAGGATGTACTGTAGAAATTTTTCCGATACAAACAATCAAATCTCTTCTCCTTTTGTAAGTGTAACGACTCTAATATCTCTATTCACAACTGTATGTTTCTTCTAAAGTATTAGTTTATCGAAATAAGATCTCCTGTGCAAATAACAGAAGCACCATAAGCTATATGGATTTTTATAAAAACCCTTTAAGAAAGAGGATCATCGCAACATAAGTGTACATTCAAACGCTCGATACATCACTATCACACTATATCCAAAATTTAAAAGTTATTAGACCGTTTTTTTTTGGGGGGGGGGGGGAGAACATCTATATTAATAGTTCCAGGAGGTGGGGTTTCTATCTGCCGAGGAGGCATAGCATTTTACAACAAACTTTAACAGTTTTAAACAAACCACACAAACCACAGTTTTAAACAAATAATCGGAATTACTGAATTCTGACGAACACTTCCGTCGCTAGTTATCAAGAAATTTATAACTATCAATTGACTAGCATATTTAACGTCTTTTTTTTTTTACATAACAAACTTATAGTTATCTGAAAGATTGTCACACAATATCAGCAGCACCAAAACTTCAAGAACTGCTGTTTCCGCCTCATTAACGTAGTTATTATTTTATGTATGTATATATATATATATATATATATATATATATATATATATATATATATATATATATATATATATATATATATATGTGTGTGTGTGTGTGTGTGTGTGTTACAGAATAAATGAAAACATCACGAATTTTCTCACATAAGTACATGAGAATATAACATGTTCTACGCATGGCGTTCAATTGATGAATGTGTGACACGTCCCCTAACATTGTTTTTT
>NC_142933.1:43140374-43147874 GCF_046866305.1 Octopus bimaculoides | reverse complement strand
AAGATGACGATGACAAATGATGAGGCCAACGATGACGGTGATAGTGATGATGATGATGATGATGACGACGACGACGACGACGAATACAGATGCGTTTGCTGAATATGTTTATGGTGAACGTGATGGTGATCATATTCGTGGTGGTGATGTTGATAATGATGATGACAACAACGACGACGACGATGACGATGATGACGATGATGACAGTGATGACGGTGACAATGACGAGATGATGCAGATGTTTTTGCTGATTATGATGATGATGATGATGATGATGATCATATTCGTGGTGGTGGTGATGATGGTGATGGTAATGGCGGTGGTGGTAGTGAAATGATGATGATGATGATGATGATGATGATGATGACGACGACGATGATGATGACGATGATGATGATGATGACGACGACGATGATGATAAAGCGGTTGGAAGATGATGAGAGAAAAAGGTGAAAAAACAAGGAACAAAAAAATACAAGGAAAACAAAAAACAATAAAATAGAAAAAAAAAAAGAAGTAACAAACTTACAAAAAGAATTGTTGTGGCGAAGAAATAAAAACAACAACAAAAAGACGGAATTCTACAATTGGTGTGCAATTGATGAGGATGGTGCTGAAGAATGTGAAGATGGTGAGAATGCTGAAGTGCGAAAAGGGAAATTAAGATAGGAGGAGGAAGAAGAATTTTATACTACGACTACTACTACTACTGCTGCTGCTGCTGCTGCTGCTGATGATGATGATGATAACGATGATGATGATGGTGATGATACTACTACTGCTGCTACTACAGCTATTGTTATGGCCGCCGCCGCCGTCACCACCACTACCAATACCACCACCACAAAAACCACCACCACCACAACCACCACTACCACCACCACTACCACCACCAATACCACCACCACCACCATTACCACCACTACCACCACTACCACTACCACCACCAATACCACCACCACCACCACCACCACCACCACCACCTCTACTACTACTACTACTACTACTACTAATAATAATAATAATAACAATAATAATAATAATAATAATAATAATAATAACAACAATAGTAATAATAACAATAATATAACAATACTGATGATGATGATGGTGATGATAATGATGATGATAACAACAACAATAATAATAATAATGAATAATAATAATAATGAATAATATTGATAATAGTAAAAATGAAGAAGTAGAAGAAGGAGGAAGAAGAAGGAGGAAGAAGAAGAGTGAAGTGGATTTTGCTTGATATTTCTATGGAAATTCTATTAGCTAAGGTAGATTCAACTGACGCGATGCCAAAAATATAGGAATGTAAAATATTCGGTATCGATAATAATAATAATAATAATAATAATAATAATAATAATATATATATATATATATATATATATATATATATATATATATATATATATATATATATATATATATATATATATATATATATATATATATATAAATATACATATACACACGCACATGTATATTAGATAAGCTGATTTAACAATATCTATGGCTTGTATTAATATTTACATATAGATATGCATATGCAAAAACGAACACATGCATGCCAATGTACATGCATGTATACACACGCACGAACACGCACACACACACACAGAGACACACACACACCCGCACATACACACAGAGAAACATACATCCATGCGATCATGGACAAAAACATGTACGGATACATGCATAAATATATCCACAAATGCATATATGAATAGATATAATATGAACACATATAAACATATAAATGATCTATCTGCATACACACACACACACACACACACGTACATATATATTCCTTAAAGACTCACACACATGTATATACATATGCGTATTTCTGCGTTTCTATGTATAGAAATGTAAAAGATGCAGCTAAAAGTTTTTTCCCCTCTGCGTCTAGAAAAAGATATCGACTAGTTTCAGCATTTATTAATTTGTCGTCAGGGATCGGATATTCCTTCATGGCCATAGAGAGCGTAATAACTTATAGCTATTTATAGCATGCTTACCCTCGGGCAGAACTAAATTGGCTTGTTTAATTTGCATAAGCGCGCAAACATTTGCAATCTGTATGTGTACATTTGCATTTCTTTACATTTTCACTTAATCCAAACTATGTGTAGTGTTTTTATATGTGACAAAATAAGATAAATGTCGGAGTTGTCAGTCGCATGGATTTGGACAACGAATAATGTTATATTGAATATTGTACAAGATCAATTCATGATTTATTAGAACTATCTGCGCTTCGAAAGAATGTAAACAAACACCTAGTGGTAAATGAGACATACTCTGAATAAGAAGAATGTTAATTTCAAGGATCAAGAATTTTCCGGGATTGCCGTGCCATTAAAGTCAGTCAGTTCTTTCTGGAGGCCAAAAGACATCTGTACGTACATGTTTCCACCAAAGTATGCGTCATCAGTACAGCAGTTGCTCTATCTTGACTCCAATTGTAGGAGTTTCTCGAATCGTTACTTTGAATTTTCACCTTCCATCTTATTCAAATAATGGAAGATGAATCGCAACAGGAAATTATATAAGCATAAAAATATTCGTAAACACAACGAAATAGGGTAATTTATTGAAATAGGATTGATTATTGTAAAGCAAAAAGGAAAAAATCCGTTAGGAAATGCGTTACGTCTTTATACTTTCAATTCTTATATGCATAACACGTGATATATCCATCCGTTTTTATTTTCAGTTTCATATGTGCAAAATCCAAAAAAAAAAAAAAAAGGTCAGAAAATGGCCTTTTTTATTATTTGATCTCAGAGTCGATAGAAAACAACGGAGAACATACCTTTGTATTGTCACATAAAAATTCTATGACAAGAACATAGTGTTTGTCTAATTTTGCATTTCGTTCCTTCAGAGTCGATACAACAGTAGCAAACCAGGGCGAGTATCCCATCACGAGGACCATGCCTCGTTGCAGTGTTGCGGCTTGCGTGCTTCAGTGATCCTTAGAGCCATGCCAGCGGAGCGTAAGTTTCTGGTTGAGAGAGTGAGAGAGAGAGAGAGAGAGAGAGAGAGAGAGAGAGAGAGAGAGAGAGAGAGAGAGAGAAAGGGAGAGAGAGAGAGAGAGAGAGAGAGAGAGAGAGAGCGAGCGAGCGATAGAATAAGTAGCAGGCTTAAGAAAATAGTAAGTACTGGGGTCAATTCATTCGACCCAAAATTCTTCAAGACGGTACCCCAGCATGGCCGCAATATAATGACTGAAACAAGTAAAAAATATCAGATGAAAAGTAAGCATCGATGGTAAGTGAAAATCGACAAGATATGGAATAGGAACAGCTCAGAGTCGTCGACAGCCTAAGCTCCATAGGAAGTGAAGAGCTTGAGTAAAGGTGATGGATAGACAGAAATGCAATAACGTCGAACCAGATGCTTTGCAGTATTTGTTGCAGCCCTTTGCATTCTGCGTTCAAGTTCCACCATAGTAAATTTAGGTGGTAGACTTAATTCGTTACCCAGTCTAATACCATCACTTGGCACCTTGAGTGCCTTCAGCGGAGTCCTTTCTGTTGCAAGCATTCGGGATAGGTCGGTCTCTGGTTTGAGGATATCTTCCAACCCGCTTCCCATCATTCTCGGATGCTCTATAAAGAATCACAGGAACTGTCTTCTTTGTTGACTGAATAGCAACTGAGTGGGATCGCCTGATAGACCTGATGTCACGAGGAAGGCACTCTGGCACTCTGTCGGTTACGAAGACGAGGATTCCAGTTGATTCCATCAATGGAACAGTATGTTCGTGAAATTAACGTACAAGTGGCTGAGCATCCAGCAAACACGTATACCCTTCATATAAGTTCTCAGGGAAGTTCAGCGTGACACAGGATGTGACAAAGCTGGCCCCTTGACCTACAGGTACAACTCATTTTTGCCAGCTGAGTGGATTGGAGCAACGTGAAAATGAAGTGTCTTGCTCAAGCACTCAGGGCGTCGTGGGGTATCGAATTCATGACTTTATGCTCGTGAGCTAACTACCTTAACCACAAAGCTACGCGCACAAGGAAACATATACGGTAGAATATACCACTATCTTGCTTCACTTACAAATATTACCATGTAACACGTAGGAACGACAGAATCAACTGAATAACAGATAGTAAACCTTCTGGCACCGAGTTACGTCTCTTTATGTTTTGTTTTCAAATTTTATCAAGGTTCGCCTTTTATTCATCCAGAGTCAATAAAGTAAATGACAAGTCAAACACAGCAGTTGATTTCCTCGACTATGCACTTCTCTCCTGAATGTGTGACATGATGCTTATGCTAGAAATTATAAATTTGCGTTGCTTTTATGTTGTAGTCGTTTAGCTCTAGGTCAGACCATCAGACGTATAATGAAAATCGACTCATCTATCTTATTTTAAGGAATAGTGTATCTAGGATTAGATTATCCAATGTGTCCTCCGTATCTTTAAGATGATAGGGTTTGATTTGAGGAAGATTTGGCTTCTATTTTTAGGAGGACGAACATCCACGTACAAAAACCGCTCATTTATGAAGAAAACACAATTAAATATACAATGATGTGCGCAGTTACTAAATGTTTTCTTCAGTGGCTTTGTCTTCTTGATAGATGATATTTATTACGTATTTACATCAAATAACCGGAAATAAGCGTCGACCATGCAATAAGATCTTGATATCAAAAAGATGCAGTCTGCTTTGAAATAGATTCAAATCATATTTCTGCCACTTCTTACCACTGTAACTATTACCACAAATGGCTGCGTTGCTTTGAAAGTAAACAAAGAAGGAAAATGCAATATTGTCTTCTGGTTTAAAATTTTGGTTGGGTAATAGAAGGGGATAAATCACTTGCATCAAACCCAGTGATCAACTGGTACTTTATTGTATCGATCCCGAGAGTATGACAGGCAAAGTAGACCTCGGTGGAATTTGAGCTGGAAACATACAAGCGGAAGAAATGCTGCCAAGCATTTCGTCCTGCGTGCAAACGATTTTGTTAGCTCGCCACCATTTTGGCTTGAAATAATGGTAATTTTTCAGATTAACACCCGCACGATCTTTACTAGGGTGTTAGGGTTAGGGTTTTAGGGTCAGGGTTAAGGTTTTAGGGTTAGTTTAGGGTTAGGGTTAGGATTAGAGTTAGGATTAGGGTTAGGGTTAGTGTTTAGGGTTAGGGTTAGGGTTAGAGTTACGGTTAGGGTTAGGGTTGAGTTAAGGTTATGGTTAGGGACAGAACTCCCTAACCCAAACCCTAAAACCCTAACCTTAACCCTAAAACCGTAACCGTAACCCTAACCCTAACCCTAAACCGTAACCGTAACCCTAACCCTAACCCCAAAACTAACCCTGACCCTAAAACTCTAAACCTAACACCCTAGTGGAGATCGTGCGGGTGTTAATCTGAAAAATTACCGAAATAACTACCCTTTATTTCCTATTTACAGATCCTGTTTCCCTGAACCACATCTCACTAACTCAGAACATAAAACCGGAAGAAATGTTGCGAAGAACTTTGTCCGGCATGCTGATAAATTATGCAAGCTTACTGCCTTAATATTCTTTTCCACTTTAGGTACAAGGCCTGATATCTTTGCTTACATCAACTCCAGTACCTGGTTGGTACTTATTTTATCGACCCTTGATATTACTTTAATTGTTTCTACTATAAGTACAAAGCCTGGAATTGCGAGAGAGAGGACTGACTATTCGATTGCCTCTAGCCCAGTGCTCAACTGGTACCTATTTTTTCGACCCTGAAAAAGATGAAAGGCAAAGCCGACCTCGGCAGAATTTGAGCATACCTTTGGTACAGCCGGAAACAATTCAGTTAATATTGGTTTCAAAGTTTGGTACAAAGCTAGCAATTTCGGGAGAGGGCTAGTTGATTACATCGACTCCTGTGCTTAGCTGGTTCTTATTTTATGGACGCCGAAAGGTTGAAATGCAAAGTTCACCCCGGCAGCATTTGAACTTAGAAGATAAAGTCGGAAGAAAAGCTGCTAAGCATTTTGGCTGGCGAAGTAACGATTCTGCCAGCTCACCGCCTTAATATTGCTTGAAATAAAAATCTAGAGAGAGTGAGAAAAGAAGGGTAGTGGGAGAGAGAGAGAGAGAGAGAGAGAGAGAGAGAGAGAGAGAGAGAGAGAGAGAGAGAGAGAGAGAGAATGTGTATGCCTATGCATGAATGCGTGAGTGAAAGTCTACAATATGTATATATTGCCGATATATGTAAGGTCTCCAAGGCGGCGAGCTGTCAGAAACGTTAGCACGCCGGGCGCAACGCTTAGCGGTATTTCGTCTGTTCTAAGTTCAAATTACGCCGAAATCGACTTTGCCTTTCATCCTTTTGGGGGTCGATAAATTAAGTACCAGTTGCGTACTGGAGTTGATCTAATCGACTGGCCCCCCCTCCACAAAAATTTTGGGCCTTGTGTCTAGAGTAGAAAAGAATAATTTCTAATGTAGATAAAAGGCCACATATCTGTGGATTGGGATGACAGGATGAAATGTACCCTAGTACGTGTCTGCTACATTATTTATCGACTCAGTGCACAACTAGTACTTATTTTATCGGTTGCGAAACGATAAAAGGCAAAGTGGATCTCGGCGGAATTTGAACTTTGAACGCAAAGACGGATGCAGTATTACTAAGCATTTTGCCCAGCGTGTTAACAATTCTGCCAGCGCGCCGCCTTAAATGTAGTAACACAAGGCCAGCATGTTCGGGGGAGGGAGCAAGTCAATTACATCGACCCCAGTTGCTCAACTGGTCTTATTTTATCGACCTCGAAAAGTTGAAAGGCAAAGTCAACCACAGCAGAATTTGAACCCAGCGTAAAGAAATACTATAAACACTAATTTTTTTTTGTTGATCCTACCTAAACGGAACAGTAAACTGCGTATGGGTGTGTGTGTGTGTGTGTGTGTGTGTGTGTTTGTGTTTGTGTGTGTAGTTTAATAGTGTGATTAAGTACGTTTCATTATGTGTAAAGGTATCTGTTTATATGTGTGAATATAAGTGAAAGTGTTTGTAGTTATTGTGTTTATTGTACAGAGCAGCATTGCGGATATTCTTTTCAACCATGTTTAAATACAAACACGATGATTATAAACTGGTTTATTTATGTGTTTCACATTAATGTTCTCCTGTTTCCTTGTTGGTGCTGTGTTACATCGGCTGGAATTTGGAATATAAAAGCCTTCAAATACATACGCATACATATATATACATACATTCAAACATATACATACATACATACATTCACATTATGTGTGTGTGTGTATACCTATCTATCTATCTATCTAACTATCTATCTATCTATCTATCTATCTATCTATCTATCTATCTATCTATCAGTATATATGCATATATATTCTATATCTATCTATCTATCTATCTATCTATCTATCTATCTATCTATCTATCTATCTATCTATCTATCTATCTATCTATCTAAGCTGCGCGAAAAGCCCGGGTGGCGGAGG
>NC_142933.1:43122874-43135374 GCF_046866305.1 Octopus bimaculoides | reverse complement strand
CAAATGTATTGACCTTGTCTCTCCATTGGACTAAATCAGTGAAGTCGAGAGGGGGGATCATGCAAATTGAGTAAGGCACGTTCTCCATACATTCAGAGCCCAGGCATTTAGCTTAGCCAAGGACATAGAATTTCTAGGAGGACGCTGCAAAATAAAAAAAAAAAAAAAGAAGAGAGCATATGGAGAAGACACTTCATCCTTACTGTAACAGGCAAGGGAAACAACACGGGAGTGGTAGATTACGGGTTATAAGGCATCCTTATTTGGTGAAGCGGGATGTCGCCACAGGTCATCTTCGACGATGGGAGTGATTATTCAATCGCACTGATCAGCTACCGCCCGTCTTAAACTGGGCAGTCCCCGGTCAGTAAGGTGCTGATCCACCACGTCTGTCCGTTGCTAAGGGTGTATGGAGCTAGAGCAAAAACCGAAAAGCAGACGTAAAGCCCAGCACCTGGCAAAAGAGGAAGAAAATTGAAATTGACCCCATTGAAACTGGGGACCTGGAATGTCAGAACAATGACAACCGGAATGGACATTACTGAGCTGGACATCAGAAAAACGGCAATCATTGACGAGGAGCTCACACTACTGAATGTAGACATCATTGCCCTGCAGGAGACAAGACTTGCTAACTCTGGTTCCATTAGGGAAAGAAATCACACATTCTTCTGAAAGGGTCTTGGGGAAGATGAGAGGAGAATCCATGGTGTGGGGTTCGCAGTACACAACAAATTGCTGAACAAGATCAGTACTCCTTGAGACATATCTGAGCACATCCTTATCATGGAAGTGGGGACTAAAACTGGAAGGGCCCATCGCATTAGTGCCTATGCCCCGATTCTAACAGCAGAAAATGAAAGATCAGTTCTACGAGGAACTTCAGGATGTGATCAGCAGTGTCCCAAGGGCAGACCAACTCTTTCTTATGGGCGATTTCAATGCAAGAGTAGGCGCTGATCACTAAGCATGGCCCAACTGTCTTGGACAGTTTGGACTGGGGAAAAATCAATGAGAATGACCAGAGACTCTTAGAATTCTGCACTAATAACAACCTGTGTATTGTAAACACCTACAATGGCAAAGACCGGCATAAAGTTTCTTGGTGCCATCCAAGATCAGGTCATTGGCACCAGATTGACTTCGTCATCGTCAGAAAGAATGATGTCAACACTATGAAGCAAACAAGATCCTTCCACAGTGCAGATCATCTGTTGGTTATAGCCAAAGTAAAGATGGTCACAAAGAAAACACCAAGAGCCAAAAAGCCAAAGAAACCTAAGATCAACACAAAAAGCACCCAAGATCCAGCGATGAGAACCAGATGTCAAGAATATGTTGAAGAACAGCTCCAAAACTTAGCTCATCCCCTGACGACATGTGGAACAACATGAAATCAGTAATATATGATGCTGCGTCGAGGGCCTTTGGAACAGATCGACTTTCCAAGGAGGACTGGATCGAAGCCAATGCATCAATACTAATGCCTATTACTCGAGAAAAAGCGCAAGATCTTCATAAAGCACAATAGAAAGCTAACAGAGCGCCGAGCCATCCTCTTGGTATGCAAGAACTGTGACAGTAGCTGCGCTTCAATCATAGGAAGAATCAGCTATGAAAGAAGCCCCGGATATGTTCTATTAAGTGTCCTCTAAGCTAAATTGATCGTCTGCGTAGACGAAAAGGGCCAGTAATTAATGTTACGGGGACGCAAAACAAACCAACGCCGGTTGTCCAAGCGGTGGTGGGAGACAAACAACGCAACACAAACACAAAGATGCATTAGCATAGATGCACACACATAAATATGCACGCACGCACGCACACACACACACACAACACACACACACACACAACACACACACACACACACACACACACACACACACACACACAAGCGCACGCACTACGCACGCACACACTAACGCAAATATACGATAATCTTCATATTGTAAATTCGCTCACAAGGAACTGATCGGCCCGCGGTCATAGTAGAAGACACTTGTCCACGATGCTACGCTGTGTGGCCGTGAAGCAAACTTCTTACACAACCAGAACTTACTGAAGGATCGCCAAATTTTAATTTTATACTAGAAGTCTTTTTCAACATTGCATATCAGAAAAATTAGAAACCCCTTTTTTTTTTCATGCAAACATCATTCTAAGACCCTCATACATTTAAAATTCTTCATTGCTCCAAGTTGCTTATATACGACACTAAAACTAACTACCCTTTATTTCCTATTTACAGATCCTGCTTCCCTGAACCACATCCCACTAACGAAATATATATATTTCTCCCTATGTAGATATATTTTCCCCCTCTGTCTTATTTTCCGCTCATGTATTTCATTTAAAGCCACTTTTCACTGAATTCTACCTTTCCAACGATCATTCGTTTTGGGTGCCTTTTATCTCAGCTATTTTTGGCATTTTAACCAGTCATGTTACTCTCAATATTTCAAATGTGTGTCTGAGACATTTCGGCACAGCCGTATTGGCATTGATTATTTGACGTCACTGATTCGACGCTGACTTATTTGACAACAGACCCTTTAATGTTTCTGTCGTTCTCTCTCTTATCTTTTTCTCGTTCGTTCTCTTTCTCTTTCTCTGTGCTTTTCTCTCTCTTTCTCTCTGTTTTTGTGTGTGCGCATATCTCTCTTTATGTGCATAAGGAGAGGGAATGTGTTTATGCTAATCGAATTAAATTAATAAATTACAATGTCTCCCTCTCTCTTCTCTGTCACTCATGAGAACCCCATGAAAAGTTGCGTAATTATGAATGGAGTGAGAATTAAAAAAATTAAATGAGAGAAAGCTAAGTAGTGTTAAGGAAAAACATAGTGTAAGGGGCAAAAGGATGAAGGAGTCTATGTATATGTGTATATTTTTGAACGTGCGTGCGTGCATGTGTGTGAATGTTTTCCATAAGTGCCAAAAAGTACTGTAATCGAAACAGCTTGAATACTCAGACAGCCTTGCCAAATAATCAGTGTACAAACAGCAACGCTAAATGGTTCCATTTAATCAAATGTGTCCTTTCAGACTGCATTTCTTTCTCCCGAGTTACTTATTTACTTTTTTACCGTTAAATATCCCCCTTCATCCTTCTCCCTTTGCTTTTAACACCATTTTTCTGATCCAATCGTTATTACACAACTTTGTATTCTTTTATTCTTTTACTTGTTTCAGTCATTTGACTGCGGCCATGCTGGAGCACCTCCTTGAAGGGTTTTAGTCGAAGAAATCGACCCCAAGACTTATTCTTTGTAAGCCTAGTACTTATTCTGTCAGTTTCTTTTGGTAAGTTACGGAGACGTAAACACGTCAACATTGGTTGTCAAGCGATAGTGGGGAGGGGGAAAATACAAACACAAAGACACACGCACAAGCATATGTACATACGTATATACATATATACATACATACATACATACATACATACATATATATATATATATATATATATATATATATATATATATATATATATACATACATACATATATATATATATATATATATATATATATATATATATATATATATATATATATATATATATATATATATATATATATATATATAAATATATATATATATGTATGTATGTATACGATGGGATTCTTTCAGTTTCCGTCTACCAAATCCACTCAAAAGGCTTTATTCGGCCCGAAGCTATATTAGAATACACTTGCCCAAGGTTCCACGCAGTGGGACTGAAGCCAGAACCATGTGCTTGGGAAGCAAGCTTCTTTACCACGTAGCTATGCCTGCGCTTTTCTTGAGCTTTTTAAGAAGTTTCTCAGTCGAAAGGCAGATCCAAAAGGATTTCCATTGCTATGCACGTGAATATCGAATTTTGTAAAGAAAATCAGTCTGCTTCAATGTATGGTTCACAAATACACGGATGAGCCTTCACGAATTTGCCTTCTGCTTAAAGAACAACAGGAGAGTATCTTTTCCCAGCTAAGGAGAGAGAGACATATTGGAAACAACTGATATATTCTACTAGACAACTTATATCAAGTTAACACATATAAACTTAATAGAACAGAACATAATAGAATCAATAATCTATCTTGGCACAAATTCGGCTCTAGCACCGATTGGCCTCTAAGTACTACTAAAATCCATCCTGCATCATCTTGTATTTATTGTATCATCTAAATAATTCTATACCAAATTAATCTGACTTATTGAAAAATCCTTAAGTAATAAATATGTTATTTTAAAAGATTTACTTCTTCAACAAAGCAATAACATCATATATAATAAAGTCAGCCGTTAGCCTTGCTAGTCCTCTGAAAATACTCAGGAATACTCTAAAAATATTAGATGACGAACTTTCATCGGAAATGTTGAAATGATAATAATATTGTTGCATACAGATAACTGTCACAATCCACTTTACAAAAGTCTTAGGAAGAATCATACATAGAGAGGTAATAAGATATTTCGTTCAATAGAAACCTTTTTAAACAGCACCTAACGTGGCAGGGAAGAAATTGTCAGACAAAACTTCTACATCATCAGAACCAATTTCTGAAGAGTCTGGTATATGGTTCACAATGGAATCTAACATCACAAGCTATGGAACGTTAGCATAGTAGGGCAGTTACACATATGAATCATTGATTTCATGACAGACTGAAATCAAATGGTAGAAATCAACAGAGACCTACTCGAAAAGTTTGTGATAATAAGTGGAGTGCCAAAAGGCGATACCTTGGCACCGCAGCACCGCGGCACCGCGGTGTGGGGTTCGCAGTACACACCTTTTGTTCTTCACAATGTTGTGAGACAGACAAAAAAATATAATAGACTATTTAAGTGATCATGACAAATGATGATATCTGGAAAGGGACTTAGTATAGACCTGGACAAACATACAAGTCAGATTTAATTCACCTCCACCACGCATTATTACTATTCTATATCTAACATTAACAACAGCTAAAGTCTGGACTCCTTTTTTGCTACCTACTTATAAATAAAATATAGGTACAACATCGATTTTCGGGAATCTGTGGTTCCAAAGCTTTTCTGGAATACTGATTTTTATGTACCAGGGATGGTCACCTCTAAATTAAGCAAACACTGGTTTCAAATTTTGGCACAAAACCAGCAATTTCGGTGGGGGAGAGAGGGGAGGGGAATAAGTCAATCACTGGTGCTTAACTGGTACTTATTTTATCGACCCCGAAAGAATGAAAGGCCAAGTCGACCTCAACGGATTTTGAACTCAGAATGTAAAAACAGACGAAATGCCGCTAAGCATTTTGCCCGGCGTGATAACTACTCTACCAGCTCAGTGCCTTAAATTAAACAAATATTAAATTTGCATAAATAATTAAATGAAATGCAGGTACCTCTACATTTATATAAATAATACAAGTTTAATTAATACTGCATTGTGCAAGGGAGCAGTGAAATAATCTGGCGGCCGCAGGTATTTGGGGTTTCTGCTCGTGAATTAGTGTACATCATAGGAGGTTCCTGATCATCAGTGTCCGAAAAGTCGGTCCGCATCTGTACTCAACTCTTTCTTGAAAGACAGCACAAGATGCTGGGGTGCCAAACCAACTTTCAGATCGACAAGCCTCTGTATTGTTGAACGCAACAATAACAATAACAAACCCAGAATTTCAAACTTCCTGAATGGAATAGCATGAGGATCTAACTCCCCTACTCCCACCTTCATAACATCTACGATCTTTTCACTTCTTGCCACCCAGATACGGTTGCTCAACGATTCCATCCTCACAAATATCATCTAGAAATCTGGCTCCAAGAACAATAAATTTACTGTAGCATTTTCCAAATCTGCCATCATCCTCCTCACTAGCAATGCTGGAGAGCATCAATTACAACCAAACAGTGATCTAAACAACAAATATATAAATGCAAAAATACTGAAACACACACAATACTTCGGTATTCGAAGATCTAAAGCACCATAAAGCGTATAAACACATTATCTGCAATTACTGGTACCATATTGACCAATACAAAGACATGTACAAATCACATTAAATCCATTGCGGATTAAGTTATGCACTACCCCAATTCTTCCTAATATATCAACAAAATACACTGCATGACTATTGATAGTATACAGATAACTTGTGAAACATATTAAACTTATTAAACATGATGGTTTCAAATTTTGGCACAAGGCTAGCAAGTTCAGGGAAGGGCTTTAAGTCGAGTACATCGATCCCAGTGCTCAACTAGTACTTATTTTATCGACCCCGGAAGAATGAAAGGTAATTCGAACTCAGAACATAAAGACCGACAAAATAACGCTAAGCATTTCGCCTGGCATACTAACGGTTCTGCCAGCTCACCGCCTTATAGGTTTCAAATTCTGGCACAAGGTCAGCAGGTTCGGTGGAAGTGGGTAAATCGATTACACCGACCACAGTACTCAACTGGTACGTATTATTTTATCAACCACGAAAGGATGAAAGGCCAAGTCGACCTCGGCTGAATTTGAACCCAGAAAGTAAAGACGAACGAAATGCTGCTATATATATAGGTAGTATGTTCAATAAGTATCCGGACTGTTGCCATTGTAACGAAGCTAATGCATGCAGAGTGAAGCCGCTTGGTAAATATTGATCTTCAACCCTGCTATGCATGCGCACTACGTTTTAACGTTCTAGCTCTCTCTTCTGCTGTTTACAGCAGTGCTTGGAAGGAAGGTGTGTAGCGTGTGATCACCGCAATGACCACAACAGAGAAATTCGAGCAGAAAATCTGCATCAAATTTTGCCAAAAGCTTAATAATACTTGTTCAGAAGCATATGCAAAGTTTTCAAAAAGCTTTCATCGTTTTGTAGACAATCAAGAAGATCTTGAGCAACTAAAACCTAAGTGTCTTTTTGGTTAGCTGAAAGCAGTTTGGTACAAACTTGGCAGACATGCATCTCACACCCAAATCTTCAATGATAATGAACTACATTGAACCGTAACTAATCTGCACATCCTCTGATACTCATGGATGGTGATTCGACGATTTCCTCTCACAGCTGCATGCACATCTGCGATGTCGTTCGCAGTTCTGCTGGTTGTGGGTCTCCCAGAACGTTCGTCACTATCGACATGTTTACGGCCATCTTGGAAACGTCTGAACCACTCATTCACTTATGTGCAGCTCATACACTCCTCTCCATACACTTTCTACAAATTTGCGTAGGCCTCTGAGCAGGTATCCCCATGACAATTTTCTCTGTCATGGTTAATGCGACGATCACACGATACACACCTTCCTTCCAAGCACTGCTGTAAACAACGGAAGTGAGCTAGAACGTTAAAACTCAGTGCTCATGCACGGCAGAGTTCAAGGTCAATCTCTCTGAATCTGGTCAATCTGTTTCAAATGACTGAAACAAGTAAAATAATAAAAGAACACACATACACACACACATATATACAAACACACATATACATACATATATATATTGTGTGTGTGTGTATGTATATATATATATATATATATTGTTGTACTTGGGGACGGTCATATTGCCAGTTTAGCCAATAAAAACACACGCACTGTATATTTGGTGTTAATTTGCTTCAGCTTTATATTACATTAATCTTAATCTTATAAATATACAAACATACATATACATGTATATATATATATATATATATATATATATATATATATATATATATATATATATATATATATATATATATATATATATTATATATATACATATATACATATATACATATATACATAAAAAACAAGCACAAGGCATATATATATATATGTATTTCGTTATTCAGTTTTATTTCAAGATTTCATACCGATAGAGAAGGAGCCGGTTTCTAACCTAGATCGAAGCCCTCTTCATTGGAAGTTCAGCAACATCTATATGATATTTTTGCATGTATGCGTGTATGTATGCAGTAGTTAGAGTCAGTGTATATGTATGTATGTATGTATGTATGTATGTTGGATAAAATAATGGAAATACCTATCATCATAGCATCATAATTTTGAAATATCTATAAATCCGTCAAAAGCATGTTTATTTTTATGTTTTTTGATTTATTATTGTGTTGGTTAATATGTTTTGCTAAAATTGCAGTTTCTTTTCAGATATCATCAGAAAAAGGTAATTAAAATTCATTAAAATGACAGACCTATTGGACTTTCAAAGAGGTCAAATTCTTGATGCTCATATGGCAGGCACTAGCGTAATGAAAACAGCCGAAATGGTGTATCAAGAAGTACTGTCTCGAAAGTAGTAACAGCCTTCGAGAAAAAGGGAAAAACCTCCTCATCAAAATAAAACTCCGGAAGAAAACCAAAACTTTCAGATAGGGACCGTCGGACTCTTACACGAATTGCTAGAAAGGATCACAAAAGTACATCTCCCAAATTTACTGCAGGGCTTAATGACCACCTCGAGAACCCATTTTCCACAAAATCTGTTTTCCGGGAGCTGCACATAGCCGGATTTCACAGAAGGGCTGCAATCAGAAAACCACTACTTTCAAAAACGTTGCAAAGCGTTTAGAGTGGAGTAAAAACCTACAGAATTGGTTCCTAGAGCAGTGGAAGAATGTTATTTTCTCGGACGAGTCATCTTTTACCTTATTTCCTACCAACGGCCGAATATGCGCGTGGAAACAGCCAAAAGACTACCTTCTTCCAACTGTTAAACATGGAGGAGGATCTGTGATGATCTTGGAAATCCGCCGGTTCAGTGGTTACCATTCATGGCAGAATTGATAGTCAAGACTATTTAAGCATTTTATCTGATCAAATTCATCCTGTGGTTGTGGAACTGTTTCCGGAGGGAAACGCAATCTATCAGGATGATAATGCACCAATTCACACAGCTAAAGTTGTTACTGAATGGCACGAGGAACGTTCTAGTGAAGTTGAACATCTTATCTGGCCACCACAGTCCCCAGGTCTCAATATTATTGAACATTTATGGTGCATTTTAGAAAAACAAGTAAGGAGTCAATATCTTTCACCATCATCACTACAAGAACTGGAGACTGTTTTTGTTGAAGAACGGACAAATATTCCTTTGGAAACAATTCAAACTTTGTACGAGTCCATACCTCGTAGAATTCGAGCTGTAATTACTGCCAAAGGTGGTCCTACCCCATATTAAAATAAATTTGTTTGAAATTTTAAGGTGTTTCCATTATTTTGTCCAACCCCTATATATATATATATATATATATATATATATATATATATATATATATATATATATATATATATATATATACTAGCTTAAAGGTTGATGTTTCCTGGAGGCCTTCTAACAAATTCTTACACATTAGAAAGCAAAACGACCCACGTTACACGACGAAAACAGTGAAGTTTGAGGGTAAGAGTCTGATGCTTAGGGGATACATAAAAAGTGATGGTTCAAGAAAGTTGGTTAAAATTGATGGTAACTTGAATAGTGCCACATACGTCTAGTTGCTGGAGGGCAATTTGATACCAGACTTGGATGAAGGTGAGATTTTACAGCATGACGGAGCTTCATGCCCACAGCTTGCGTGAAGCACAAGAAAGTCTGGCTGATGAAGGTGTTACCATATTGTAAGATTGGCCAGCTCAGAGCCCTGACTTAAATATCATCGAGCAAATGTGGACAGAATTAAAGAGAAGAGATCATCAGAAGATGATCTTCAATCTTCAAGAGTTGTGGGAGTCCAGCCACAGTGAATGGCATTTCATATCTGTGAAGATGGTGAAGGATTTGTACGCATCCCTACTCAAGCGCATTGAAGCAATTGGTTAAGTTAAGGGAAGCCACACGAAATATTAACAATGTACAGTAACTTGTTGAAATGAACATTAAGTAATAAATTTTCATTATAGGCATTTTTAAGTTTTAAAACACTGTATTTGATTGGTTTTTGTGAGGTGGCTGAAAACGTTTTGCATGGCGATTTTTGGTGGTCGTCTCGCATCTTTCCTTCTCATTCAGCATTCCTACAATAAAATATAATGATTAAGTGTGGAAATGACTCCAACAGGGCCAATGTTTCAATTGTAAAAAACGCAAAGCAAAACTTCTACTTATAGGTTGGTAATTAATAGAAATTTACAATAGTTTAAAGTGACAGAAGACTTTTGTACGGTACTGTATATATGTATATATATGAAGCATTCCAGCTGTGACCATCATGTATTTTCCTCTTTGTACCAAAAATTCAGTGTGTCCTTCTATGATTGTAGCGGTGCTGTGAGGGAGAAGTAGCTGCTATTTCTTGTAAATCGAACGACACGCTTAGGAGTCCTTTCGATAGCTTATGAGTATGTGTGTAAAGGCTGTGTGTGTACATGTGTGTGTATGCGTGTGTGTATGTATATGTGTGTGTGTGTGTGTGTGCGCGCGCATGTGTAGGTGTGTGTGAGTGTGTGTGTATGTGTGAAGTGTTTACTAAAATGGATACTGATCACTGAAGAATCGAACTTGTATCGATGATTGAATTTATTGGTTGTTTATTTCTACAATGCGTCGTTGAGTGGAAAGGTGGGCGGGCGTGGGGAAAAAGCAAACCAGAAGTTGGGCAGTATCTGTGATATCATATTGATTTAGCACAATTGGATATCCATTGATCGTATTGAGATGATATTAGTTCAGATCAATTGAACAGAAGCCCCCCCCCCCCCTGTCTCACCCCACCCTACCCCCACCTCCATATACCCTCACACGCTCCTCTACTGTCCGTATACAATCACACACTGGCAAATATGAAGGAAAAGAAGAGAAAAAAAGAAGAGAAGAAGATCAATGAAAGCAATAGGGAAAGAAAGAAAGCAAGGAAGAAAGAAAAGAGAAACACGAACACACACACACACACACACACACACACATATACATACACACACACAAGCACACACATATACACACTCACAAACACACGAGTATGAATACGCACAACACACGACGCGCACATAAGCATACACACACACACACACACACACACACACACACATATATATACAATATCTCTCATATACAAACACACAATTACAAATATACATACACATACATGTACAATACACTAACATAAACATACACATTCTCACACATACACACGGACTAACACATACATGGAAACAAAAACATACACACAAACACACACGCACATACAGAGAAAGCTGTGTAATGCTTTGAACACATAACCGTATCGATGAAATATCAATAGGTCGTAGTTACAGTGAAACGAGGGGTAAAGGAAAACTTATTGATTATCTGTGGTCATATAACTCTGGTGGAAAACAACAACAACAACAACAACAACAACAACAGCAGCAGCAACAACAACAACAACAACAACAACAAAAACAACAACAACAACAGCAATGAAGACGACAACGACAGCAACAACTACGATCTTCCTACATCGAGTAATATGCATTGACTTGTTGTTGTTGTTGTTGGTATTGTTGAAATTTCTGTTGTTATTATAGTTGTTGTTGTTGTTGTTGATGATGATGATGTTGTGTAGCCCTAGGTCAATTCTGTTCCTGCACACTCATCTTATTAAAGGCAAGAAGAGAGAATATTAAAGGAGATTTGGCTGTGATTTGTAAGCGATTGAACGGCCATGTTAAAAGACTACCTCACTGGTTAGTGTGCTTCAATTTATTGTCGTCATTTAACCCTTTGTTGCCAAGAATATGCAATAAATACAAATTGGTGTATCCGCGTTATTGAAGTCCATTACTAATAGCGAATCTATAAGCAGTGTCTTCACGGAAAGAGAAATAAACAGTTAAAGAAAGGAATTTAGTCACAGATGAAGTCCCAGTACAGGACTAAAACTAGTCCAGCTAATCCGTATTTTTGTGTCCATGAAGATATTGTGCATGAATACAAGCTGTAAATTTCCGTCTATTATTAATTATAAGGCGGTGATCTGGCAGAATTGTAAACACGTTGGACAAAATGCTTTAGCGGCATTTCGTCCGTCTTTACGTTCTGAGTTCAAATTCCGACGAGGTCGACTTTGCCTTTCATCCTTTTGGGGTAGATAAAATAAGTACCAGTTGAGCCCTGTGATCAATATAATCGACTTAACCCATCCTACGAACTTGCTGGCTTTGTGCCAAAATTTGAAACCAGTATCTGTCTATTATACTATATTGGCTAAGTGAGAGACACATCTTCTCATATAGTGTAACACTGAAACAATATGTTGTTGATGCCCCAGTAATTTATTAGTTGAACTAGCAGCCAAGTCTCACAGTGCGGTACCCTGGGAAAGTGTCTTCTACTACAGGTCCAGGCTGACCAATGGCCTGTGAGTGAATTTGGTAGACGGAAACTTGTGACGAAAATCGTAAGAAATGGCCCTTACAATTCTTATAATGATATACCTATTATTAAATCCATTATTGAATCGGCTAATAAAGACGCACTCGGACTCTTAGCTACTAGGGATGTCCTGGACCCATCACCTGAAACCCTAAATCCAGAACCTCTTATAGAGTGAAA
>NC_142933.1:43110374-43117874 GCF_046866305.1 Octopus bimaculoides | reverse complement strand
AGAAGTTTGTGCGAACAACTTCAAGTTAGACCTTGCAACTTGATGGGATGGTTGATTATTTTCTGCACTTCACATATTGGAGTGTTCTAGAACAGTTTAGCAGACAAAGTCTTTGAAGAAGGCTCCTTTTCCTCAATTATGTCTTGTCAGGACGGGGATTTAATCAGCCGGTTGTCCAGATCTATGAAGAATTTGACCGAGATTGTCTGTTTTTGTTTTTTTAGCTTGGAGACCTCGAGCCTCTTGACAACATTCAGATAATGTTGAACCGATCGTATATGAAGTTTAAGTTACCTCGGTTATACTACGCTGACTGAACGGAAGCATTACAAAGATATGGTTGAGGGTAAATTTCAACAACACTACTTCAGTCACCCCACGTTCTTCAAATAATTCTCTGATCAAATTATAACTAACTGGCGTACCACATTTGGTAACTTAAGACATCAAATAAATATTTTCTAAAAGAAAGCACGTCATAAAAATAAAGCCAAGAGATGAACTTTGTACAGCAGAAAGACAAGTACTTTATACCCATCTTGATGACATGGAAAAACTCTGCTAACTATTTAAATACCAGAACAGATTTCATCAATAAATACCTACATTTTGACAAGTATCTGTTCAGTCAGTAGAAAATACCACTTCCATCAGATAACTCCGTAGCCAACTGAACGCTGAAATACCGTCATTCACATCATGAACTCCCGCACTCTCCGCCTCATGATTGGTTTCTTATAAACTTCTATAATGACAATCATACTTATACATGTCTTTTACACATACAAATTCTTAAGAACTGCTTTGGTCCAACGTTAGAACGCCTGTCATGTTTACAGAAGATGTGGGTTCGAGTCCCTCGGACAACCTTCTACTTTTTCTATCCAAATGGTCTTTTTAATCCAATACTTACATGCAATTCCACTGTTAAAAACAAAATACTGTATTTATGAATTATATTTATTGACACTTTGCACAATTTATATAGATCATCAAAAACTCCTTATAAAACACAAATAGGCATATATAAATTTCCCACATTCCTGGTACACACCCATGACGCACACAAATAGTATATCTAACAGACGTAATGCTAATAAGGTGCAGGGAGTTATGATCCTTCCACAATATGCATTTAAATATCATCTTAAATGCCTGATAAATGAGCGCTCGCGACTGTGAATTCTTTCAAAGTTTCAAATACAAACTTACATGAAACTGACGTAACGAGTAACATACAGTGTTCCTTAAGCAATGTATAAATAAAGATATATTTAAGTATACTATTAGTATTTACTTCTCTCCACTTGATGTACACTAGTTGTAATACATACATACATACATACATATAATAATCCCTCGCCATATCGCGGTTCACCTATCGCGGTTCACCTATCGCGGTTCACCTATCGCGGGTGGGTTTTGGAACATAACACCTGCGATAGTCGAGGGATTACTGTACATTCATACACGCATGTATATATATGTACATGTATATTACATGTATATATAAGTATGTGTGCGTGTATAAATAAATATATATATATATATATATATATATATATATATATATATATATATATATATATATATATATATATATATGTATATATATATATGTGTGTATGTGTGTATCTATATATATATGTATACATGTATGCATGTATATGTGTGCATGCATATATGTATGTGTGCGTGTGAGTATGTATGTATTCTGTATATTTATGTTTTTGTGTGTGTGTTTGTATGTGTGTGTAAATTTTATGTCTTCCGCACAAAGTAAGCCGTCCGATATTTTTCTGAGATCTTGTTCTTGTGTATTCATTAACATAGTCTTTTAGACAATGTCACAGCTAAAGCGTTCCGTTAACAACTTATATTTAATCTGATAAACGTGTTAGTGATAAACGTGTTAGTGATAAACGTGTTATATGATGCTTATTGAGCCAAATACTTCGTCCAGGCTAGAAGCTGCTAAAGAAAGAGGAGAAAGATAGAAAATGGAAATATAAGTATGATAGTGTGAGATATTGATATAACTGTAATATGTAATATCTGTCACATCTTTAGGATTTAATTGCCCTGTATTGTTAATCAATCTCCACAGAAAGTGTTCGGTCTCTGTTGTAGTTGTTGTTGTTCTTACAGCTGCTACTGCTGCGGTAGTCGTCATTGTCCATGCTATACAGTCGCAATTCGGCTAGCATCGAACAGACCCTTGATCACAGGTGTTCCAACTGCGACCATACTGTCGTTTTTCTACAGACATAGCCTACGTTGGATTAAATAATCATGTGTGTCCTCTCTTTTTTAAAACAGGTGAGTGCGATTTGAGAGAGGTATGGCTTGTCATTTCTAGCAGGTCAAGTGAACATATAGAAGTCCTTTGCCAGTTTGTCTGTCTGAATGTCTAGCTGTCTGTCTATCTGTCTGTCTCTTTGTCTATTTGCCTGAGCGCGTGTCCCTGTCCTTGAGAGACAGACAGACTTCCTCCTTGAGTTTTAATTTTATTCTTTTATATTTTTTCTTTTGCTTTGTTTTGCAAATGTGTGTTAAGAACAGAACGTAGACCAGTTCTCTGAAAAGACTGAAAGGTATTTTTAGAAAATGTCTGTAGAACATCGTGACAAAGTAGAGACGTTACCTGTTCATATTGTAGTACTAACACGGGCGATATTGACATCTCTGAGCTTTATTTTCTCTTTCCACCTTTTTTTAAAGCCAACCTCAACGTTGTTCAATGTCTAACCCTGATGAAAAAAAAAATCATATTTAAAGAGCATTAGAGCACTGAAAGTTCTTGTAAATATCCGTTCTTCGAGGGAGTGCTGAAAAATTCCTGGATTTAAGGTATTGCGAAAGGCCTGGTAGGATGCCCAACTTTTCCGAGTTCTTTTAGAGGGCTTAGAAAAAAACCCCAAAAAACTAAAGAGCCGTTGAAATAAGTATGTGAATCTGAGAGGGGAATATGTTAAATAAAACCATAATTAACTGATCCTCCTGTATTTTCTTTTACCCAAAACCAAGAACACTTTTCAGCACCCACTCATATTATAGGTACAAGGCCTGAAATTATTTTAGGAGAAGGGGCTTGTCGATTACATCGACCCCAGTACTCAACTGGTACTCATTTCATATCTTGTGACTATCGAGAGACATTCATATTGAAACGAAGGTCACGGGACTTGATTAGAAAGTATAAACCATGTCATTTGTGAACTTAACTTCGATTATAAAACATGTTGTTGACACCTTTTCAGTAGAAAAACTCTTGAAAACTTGGTTTCAGCATCAAAAACTGCATCAACGTACTCAGGTAAATGTGTAGAGCAGTAATGAACAAACTATGGCGGGGCATTCTGAATGGCATACCTAACGTAAAATTACAATGAATTTTTTTAGTAGTGCGGCCCGCCTGACAATGAGCCATGTCTCATGCGGCCCACGTTTCGAAAAAGTTGCCCATACCCAGTGTAGAGCCTCATATTATAACGTATAGACGAAATGACTTATGAAGACACCTCTATCTGGTCCTCGGCCGGCTAGAAACAGCAGTCAAAACATCCTGTATTACACACTACTGCGAAATGAAATGTCATGGTTATTCCAATCATATGATCACGTGACCGAGCTGGCTATCAGATGTTGTTACACATCGCTGGGCTGGTCACAATACGTTTTGCATCGTTTTAGCCTTCAAATGACACCACCTCGCTGGCTAGGCGAACAGGCCAACATTCTTCCCACCACGAAAAGGGGAATGGAGCAACTTGAAATAAAGTGTTTTGCTCAAGAACACAGCGCGTTGCTCAATCAGAGAATCGAACTCACGATCATTAGATCGTGAGTGCAACAGCCTAACTAACCACTAGGATATGCACTTTTACGGTTATTTCAATAATGATGTTGAATATATAACAAAAAATACAATTGGTTTTTTATGCAGATTATGTTACCGCAATAAACTTTACATATCCCAGCAAAAAATAGCTTCAAACATGACATTCCTCAACAAAAAATAAATTGATTAATAAAACTGCTTTCCGCAGTTAAAATTAATGAAATTTTGAGTGGATATATCCGATTTCCGCAGTAAAAGGGAAAAGGACATTCTGGATAATAGAATCGGAGGTATACTCTTAAAAATACAGAGTGGTCACCAATACAGAGTGGTCACCTTCGATTATAGGTCAGTTCAATCAGGGTTGATCTGCAACTAAACAACTCCAACGACAACGCTTACAGGTCGAATACATCTGGAAAACAATATGGCTGGTGGTTATCTAGTTTATCGTCTCATTGTTTCAAAATGTTATTATCGATGACCCTGTAGATAACGGAATTGCTGAAAACCATTGCAGCATTTGGTTCGGGGAGAAGGAATTTCTGCTGTTAGTGGTTAGGGCCATTGCCAGGCATCACATGATATAACGACGCAAATGTTGGCGGTTTCGCCACCTGTTATCTGTAGGGGGTAGTCCTTTTCCCAGATAATATAGCTACTTTATAACTCATTCAATCTCTAACAAATTTAGCTTCTGAATCGCGAGGATTCGGTTTCCGTGGCAATAAGCGAATGGTACTGAACGTAATTGCTTAAAAAGTCCTTGGTTGCACTACTACTTTGATACATAACGGTGAACTAGAGAATTAGCTGAAGACATTGCATAGAGTGAGCGAGCGAGCGAATGAGAGAGAAGGGGGAGAATGAGTGAGGGAGAGGGGGAAATAGGAGAGGGAGTGAGAATGAGAGAGAGAGGGAGAGAGAGTGCGTGTGAAAGAGTGAGAGAGGGAAATAGTAATTTTTAAAAAATTTTTCATGTTGATCATTGAAGTCGATAATATATCTAACGAATGAATTACTACGCCTTTTAATAGAGTCAAACTATTTTTTAACTGAATTATTTCGGCGATAGGAAGATAAGCGATGATTCAACACTGCGTTTGATTAATTCTATTTGTTGAAATATGGTGGAATGTATATTTCTATATCATCATCCATCAATCATTGATTTCTTTTCTTCTTGTTGGCCTTGTCTATACATTCAAAGATTGAGTTTATTGATTGGAAAAGAATATTTTAAATAATGTCTCAAAATTAGGTTAGAAGAAAATATTCTTGAGAAAAAAAAACAAAACAAAACAAAACAAAACAAAACAAAACAAACGCCGTTTTAACGTTTCTAGCAGAGTCTTTTATGTAAGAAATTAAACCACATTGTCAATTCTAGCCTCTAGTTGTTTGTTATCTCTCCTCTTCTTCTTCTTCTCTTCTGTGAAATTACGACTAACCGTCTTGGCTTATAGAAGCTATCAGAGAGAACTAATGAGCAACAATAACAAAACAAAAAAAAAAAGAAAAATGAAAGTGGAAAAGAAAGAAAAAAGCGACTACTTCAAATGCAAGTAATAAAACTCTGAGTTCACATTTGAATTTAATCTTTCATCTTTTATCTTTTACTTGCTTCAGTCATTGGACTGCGGCCATGCTGGGGCACTGCCTTGACGGGTGTAGTCACCAGTATTTATTTTTATGCCTAGTACATAATCCATTGGTCTCTCTCTCTTTTTTTTTTTTTTTTACCGAACTGCTAAGTTACGGGGACGTAAACAAATCCAGTGGTAGAGGAGATAAGCACAAACACAAAGTCACACACACATATACGACAGGCATCTTTTAGTTTCCATCCACCATATTCGCTCACAAGGCTTTGGTCGACCCGGGGCTGCAGTAGAAGACACTCACCGAAAGTGCCACGCAGTGGGGATGAACTCAGAACCATGGGGTTAGAAAACAAACTTTTTACTATGCAGTCACCTGCAAGAAGACAAAGGGGGGGGGGTAAATTTACAAAGGAAAAAAAATAACACGTTAGGTTTTACTGTAAAGAGAAAAATAAATCCTGTCCCACCATTAAATCTCAGACAACCTACACACCTCCCCGATAAACCCACTCTTTTACTCTTTTTCTTGTTTCAGTCATTTGACTGCGGCCATGCTGGAGCACTGCCTTTAGTCGAGGAAATCGACTCTAGAACTTAGTACTTATTCTATCAGTCGTTTTTGCCGAACCGCTATTATTACGGGGATGTAAACACACCAGCATCGGTTGTCAAGCGATGTTCGGGGAGAGGGGGACAAACACAGACACACACACATATATATATACATATATACGATGGGCTTCTTTCAGTTTCCGTCTACCAAATTCACTCACAAGGTTTTAGTCGGCCCGAGGTTATAGAAGAAGACACTAGCTCAAGGTGCCACGCAGTGGGACTGAACCCGGAACCAGGTGGTTGGTAAGCAAGCTACTTACCACACAGCCACTTATAAATACAACATACATTTCTCAAATCTTCACTATTCCTATGATTATAACCCGGGATGAAACTATTGGTCATAGTATACCATTGAACATTCGAAGGCCCACAATAAACTTATAGGCTATATATACATTGCTTTCTCCTTTTCTTGAGGATTGTAGTCAGTAGTACACTCTACCTACCGTTTGTACATACATACATACATACATACATACATACATACACAGAGATATATCCGAGAGCAGAATAAAGCAGGAGATGCGGTTAAAAATTTTCATTGCAACATCATTAAGTACATACTCTTTACTCGTGTTTCATTAGCATATGCCACGCGGTATGTGGTAATCATTTCATAGACGATTGCATAATCCTCTTGGAACACCAGATCGTCGGACGAGAAAAGTAATTTAATCTATAGTTGGTTACCAACGTCAGCTGGTAACCAAACTGAGAAATATCACATGCATATACGCGCGTGCAGCACACACACATGCACCTCTCCCACACTCACTCACTCATACACACACTCACTCATACACACACTCACTCATACACACACTCAGTCATACACACACTCACTCACATGCTTATATTACGTGTGCCTTTGTATGCGTGTGTTTATATTTGCAACTGTCTAAAAACTGATTTTTTAACGTTGTGTCTCTTTATGCTTGGTAACTTGGGATTTGACAGTAAAACGAGTACCAAACCAAAGTACGTACTGGGGTCGATTTAATCGATTAAACTTTTAAAAGCGGTGGCCCCGCATGACCCTAATCCAATCGAAACAGTAAAAAACTAAACGAATCCCCCCTTTCTTATTCTTTCTCCTTATCTATATTAATTTAATCATCTCTTTCTCTCTTACTCAATCTATCTATCTGACTGTCTATCCGGCTGTCCGTCCGTCTGTCTGTCTTTCTGTATGTCTGTTTATCCGTCTCTCTGTCTGACTGTCTAGCTAGCTAACTATCTAGCTAGCCAGCTAGCTGACTATTGACTTAACATCTTCGAATCTGGGAATAACCATATCCTCATTAACACAACTCTCAAATCATTTCTAATCAGGAAGTATGGGTAAAAGCAATATTTAACTGAGGATATATAATAAGGCCAAAACTTTCTCATACCGACGTACTTCCTACAACATTGACCTGTTGTATGAAGTACATA
>NC_142933.1:43097874-43105374 GCF_046866305.1 Octopus bimaculoides | reverse complement strand
TCTCAAAAGGTAGTACGAATGTGGTTTTTTAGTCCTGTTAGGGAGCAGCACTCTTTTCCACATATGTGGCAACAATGGCTGCGTCTTACTGTAGGAGTACAGAGAGCTACCACTTACGCTGACATGGGCCTTCATTACTGGACTTTTCATTGAGTGTTTTGGGGTTTTTTTGGGGGGGGGGAGTGGGGGTTACGGCCCGCCATAGCATACAATGCGTTTCAGAGATATTACAAACCAAGAGACATCTGACCCTGAAGCTCTTTAAAGTGAGGAAAGGTCTTTTACAGGGCCAGTCCTACTCTCTAAACAACGTATGCATTTGCCCCAAAAGAACTAGTCTACATCATCGGACACAAACGAAGTAGCAAGTGTTACGTCAGAGTTTTCCTTCTTTCAGAGAGATGTCGGAACAATGACTAGGGGTCTCTCTCTCTCTCTTTCATTATATATCTCTCTCTTTCTTTCGCTCTCTCTCTCTCTCTCTCTCTCTCTCTCTCTCTCTCTCTCTCTCTCCCAACTGTTGGATGGCTGTTGACTCTACTGAGTTCATCTTACTTTTGACATGGGCCGGAATTAAGCCCAACTAATGACCTTAACAAAGACCAACAATGGTGACCCATCGACCCTTCCATTCTCTTACTGACAAAACGTTAAGACATGATTTCTGAGGAATGTGATATAATAGATTAAATATTCAGCTCTCTTACATACCGTTCCCGAGGCCCAGAACCCACAACTATAATCGATATTTAAAAAAACATTATTTAACACTAAATAACAATTAGCAATATGACTAAATTATTCATTTCTAAATTGAGGAGCAGGAAAAGTATACAAATTTAAAAAAAGATTTTTCACTCATGTAATTTAAAACAAAATGTTATAAGGGAAAAACGTAGATAGAAAAAAGGTATTGAAAAGTGTTTCTGTTTTAGAAATCAAGATTTGTGTTTAAAAAAAAAAAGCGAGAAGTTTTAATGAAGAACTGTAAGTTTTTGCATGAAACAAAAGCAGCCCACTGGCAGAATCTTTAAGGCACCGGAAGACATTTTACGTTATTTGTTTCGGATATTTACATCCTGTGTTCAAATCTTATCGAGGTCAACCTTTTCTGTCACCCCTGCGCGTTCGGTAAAACAAATCTCCTTTTTTTTTTTTTTGGTGGAGACGATGTAATCGACCGACACACTCCCCAAATTACTGGCATTGTGCCTAAACTGTTTTTCGTTTTCTTTTTGAGCCTTGGGACTCATAAAACCACTTGCCAGGTTTCCATTATGTATAAGTGATCGAAATCACAACACCTCAGAATTTCGAATTTTGAAAGGAAGTGACAAATCGATTAGATCTACCCTAGTAGTTGCCTTGTACTTTTGCCTTGAAACCATTTGCTTTTCGTACTTTATTTTGTAGTCCGAAAAGATGAAAGGGAAATTTGACCTTAGTATGCTTAAACTATAAACGATTATAGAGAACAAATAACTTGAGATTCTAGCGGTGAAGATACGGAACATTTCAATATACATAATTCAAAATGTGCAAAATAATGTATATTGTTGTCTTCTTATAACTTTATTTTATACTTAAAAATACGTTTCTGTTATTTTTGCAATAATTTTGTCTTTGATCAAATCCTCAATTTTTATCTGGTGTTAGAAAGCAGCTTCTATAATTAGCAAACACAAGGCATCCAGCATGTCTTGTGGCATAATCGTTCTGTTAGGATTTGAATATTCTTGAACTGAGGATAAAAATAATAATAAATAAAAGAATGCTCAGGTGTACAATTCAAAATTCGCTAAATGTTAGCCAGCTGCACTTGCATTAAGATCAATATATTGAAGGCTAGCTCACCTATATTTATCTTTAGAACACGCATTACATTACATGACAATTTATAAAAAAAAACGTCAGTTAATCTATTATGGTTTAAATCTAGTAGGTTACAACAGCTAGAGTGGAGGCGCAATGGCCCAGTGGTTAGGGCAGCGGACTCACGGTCATAGGATCGCAGTTTCGATTCCCAGACCGGGCGTTGTGAGTGTCTATTGAGCGAAAACACCTAAAGCTCCACGAGGCTCCGGCAGGGGATGGTGGCGAACCCTGTTGTACTCTTTCACCACAACTTTCTCTCACTCTTACTTCCTGTTTCTGTTGTGACTGTAATTCAAAGGGTCAGCCTTGTCACACTGTGTCACGCTGAATATCCCCGAGAACTACGTTAAGGGTACACGTGTCTGCGGAGTGCTCAGCCACTTGCACGTTAATTTCACGAGCAGGCTGTTCCGTTGATCGGATCAACTGGAACCCTTGGCGACGGAGTGCCAACGGAACAACAGCTAGGCCGAGGTTAATTCACATTTGTACAACGTTTCCGTGTGTTAGTTTTTGCTGCCTTTTATTTAGGAATTCAATGTACAAAAAGAGCGGTTTGTATAATTAAGACAAAAATGAACTAAGAAAGTGACAACTGGCAACTGAATTTGGATAACAAGAATAAAGAAAGCTATATCTAAGTATATATTCAAAGTAGAGCAACGCTGTGCTAAGGATTTCCATTGAGACAGAAACACGTGTTCAAAGCTGTCTGCTTATTCCCTCTTCCTTAAAGCCCATCGTTTTTCTTAATGGCATACAATTCCCGGAGAATTGCTGATTGCTAGAGATTATTTCCCTTTCTCATTTAGATTTGTTTGCAGTTGTCGCTCGGTGATTGTTTACCTTACTCTCAAAGCAAATGTAATTTCAATAAATCAAGAATTCATCCCATATGGCATTTAATTTACCTTTCTCTGCCATCGTTCAAATTCATATTTGTGATGATGGAAAGAACAACGCTTCTAGAATGGCTGGAGAAATTCGACGGTTTGATTTATTACAATGGTAGAAGGTATATTTACAGAAGATGCAGGCTCGACTTTTTCCATCCAACTATTTTCTAACCCAAATATTTATACGCTATTATTTGTAACTTTACTCGTTTCACATTAAAAACGATTCATACCTATATATTCTTTTATTGTTTTACTTGTTTCAGTCATTTGACTGCAGCCATGCTGGAGCACCGCCTTTAGTCGAACAAATCGACCCCAGGACTTATTCTCTGTAAACCTAGTACTTATTCTATCGGTCGCTTTTGCAGAATTGCTAAGTTACGGGGACATAAACACACTAACATCGGTTGTCAAGTGACGGTGGGGTTGGGGGGGGGGGACAAACACAGACACAGACGGACACACACACACACATGTATATATATATATATATATATATGTATAATACAAATGATATATGAGCATATGCATGTATACATACATATATGTACATACGTACATCTACATGTATATATAGATGCATATCTGGGTACAGGACGTCAAAAAAGGAACGGGAACATAAACAAAGCACAAAAAACGGACTTTTTTTTACGGACAACAGAATGAACACATAGGGAAACAGACGAGCCACTTATGGAACTTTTCCTTCATCAGCTGCCTCTATTCTAAACTAGCGTTTCATATATATATATATATATATATATATATATATATATATATATATATAATGCGAGAGAGTTAGGGGTTGAAGATTCAACCCACTAAGGGATAGTATATATCGAATATACTGCTGGGAGTGTACCCAATTACTGTTACGCTAGTGTTATACCAAGTGCAATAAATGGGAGCGGGTAAAAGGTGGGGTTTTACCCTAAATTTTATTTTTCTCTTATACACATATATACACACATACGCACATGCACGCGCGCACACACACATACACACACACATACACACACATACACACACATACACACTGATATACTCACACTAATACATGCATACATACATACATATATATACATAAATTCATATACCCACACGTAAATTCACCTATACATACATACACGCATACATAAATACATTAACACACACGCACACACACACGCACTCATACATACATAAATAAATACATACATGCATATAGATAGTTATGCACAGATGCATATTCATGTAGACACGCTCACGCACACACAGACACACACACATATACACAGTTGCACATACACAAATACACACACATATACAACGTCTCTGGCACATCCAAGCTTACCTCTTAAATAAATACACATTCAAACACCAACATACTCAAATATACATGCATGCACGTTAATGCACGCATCTAATTGCACTCATCATACACCCATATCAACACACACACACACACACACACACAAACACACACACTCACACATTCAGTCGCATACACATACAAAACAGAAAACAAATACACAGACTTCTCCTGTGTATACCACATGCTTCATACACGCACTCACAAAGATATGCACAAGCACATACACGCACATACGTTCACACACGCATATCAACAGATATGCGCGTGTGTATGTGAATATCTCTGTGTTTGTGTGTGTGCGCACGCGTGTGAGTACAACTAAATGCATCAACAGATACTTACTTATACACGTTTGTATACAGAATTTCATACATATATCTGCAGACTGCAGCACACAAACACGCATTCACACTCACACACATATATACACATACATATACTCACAAACCACACATACACACACAAACCACGAATATACTCAAATATATGCATACACACCCAGCCGCACATTTACAAACATACACATTCTGTCTTAAACACACACACACACACACACACACACACATATGGATTCACATCAACATAACCTCAGAACTGCTATGTGGTAGCTTCACTTGCTAGAAATAGATAACAAATCTCGGAATCACTGTATTAAAGGATGAACACATTGGATAACAAAGGCCCAGATGACCTATAAGCACTAGCGTAGCTACAGAGGGCCAGAGAGGGTGGTCCGTTCCGGCTGGCACTTTTATAGGGGTGGCACCACCTCTGGGTCTACTGTCAGCAATATATATTTTTTGCGGGGGCTCCAGGGGCGGCAAACTAAAGTGCCGCCCTGGGCTGCATAATGCGAATAAAAATCTAAGTCAAAGGAGTGGAGCGGGTAAAAGGCAGCTAATGCTCTGATGAAATAGTTACTCAATGAATGGTGCTCAACTTAGCATCATCAGGTCGATCATTAACTAAGTTTAACATCCCTTGTTGGGTAACTATGAGAAGAGTAATGGTGTTGGGTTTGAGAATATTTCAAGATGACTTCTAAATGTTTGACCTCTATTGGTCAACTCACGTTGTATTATTATTGTTCTGGATGTCCAGAATCGACATCATTGCTTTTCTGTTTTGATATAAGTGTCAACCAACCCTTGTGAGTGGATTTGGTAGAGGGAAACTGAAAGAAACCCGTCGTATCTATCTATCTATCTATCTATCTATCTATCTATCTATCTATCTATCTATCTATCTATCTAGCTATCTATCTACTTCAACGCCAAACACGAAGGGTGCGTTGTCAGGGCTAGGATGCGTGCTCTAAGAAACGAAGGTGTTGGAGCCGCACGAGAGGCCCGGGTGGCGGAGGCGCAACAGGGCAACAAAGCCACCATTCGGTCTCTGGTGGACGAACAGGGGCGCGAACTGCTCGAGCCAAGCAAAATGTGTGAGGCCTTTCAGCGGCACTTTGCTCGACTGTTTGGGACGAATGGCGAGCGAGAACGCAGGGTGGACTTCAGTGCCTACCTGCACAGCCTGCCACGACTCTCGGCAAGAGAGGCGGAGTGCTGCGAAGGTGCCATCACGGCGGCGGAAGTGAGGGACGCGATGGCGGGATGCTCGAGGGACAAATCTCCGGGTTTGGATGGTCTGCCCTACGAGCTTTACAACTGTAAGCCAGACTTGTTTGGAGACGTCTTGGTGGCGGTGTACTGCAACTGGCAGCAAAACGGGAGCATTCCCGGTTTTGTGAGTCGAGGAGCCGTAACGCTGCTGAAGAAAGATCCAAACAAAGGGGACGTCATAGATAACTTTAGGCCCATCACTCTGCTCAATGCAGACTTGAAAATTTTGGCCAAGGTGTTAGCCAAGCGGTTGGCGCTTGTCATCGAGAAACTGATCGGCAAGGCGCAAACGTGCGCGGTGCCGGGCAGGAGCATCCATGACAACCTCCATCTGATGCGCTACATCATAGAGAGGGTAGTTAAGGAACCTGGCATGGGTGGGGCCCTGATCAATTTAGATCAATCGAAAGCTTTCGATAGGGTAGACCATCAATACTTGGAGGCTGTCCTCATAGCAGCCGGCTTCGGTCCCATTTTCCGCGGCTGGATGGCTGCCTTGTACAGAGGCATCCGTTCGGTAGTTCGCGTCAATGGGCATCTATCAAGACCCTTCGACATTGCACGTTCGGTCCGTCAGGGATGCCCCCTCTCGTCGCTTCTGTACGTGTTGACTCTCGAGCCACTACTGCGGAAGCTGGCAACGCTGAGGGGCATCCCGCGAGAGTTGGGATGCGGGACGAGCGTGTCGGCATACGCGGACGACGTCACCGTCATAGTGTCTAGCCAAAAGCACATCGAGCTTGTCGGCGAGACACTGAGAGACTACGAAGCGGTAACGGGAGCGAAAATCAACCGGGATAAGTCAGTGGGCTTGCGGCTCGGCACCTGGAGAAGCAACCCCATGCCGTCAAGTAGCGCCTCCGTCGTGGGACGTTGGACTGACGGTCCGGTTGAGATGCTCGGGGTCTGGTTTGGTCCAGACCTCCAAACGGAGAAGAACTGGGACGAGATAACGAGAAGGGTGGCCACTCTAGCCCGGCAATGGGCCGAGAGGAAGCTTTCCCTGAAAGGTCGGGCGGAGGTGGCGAACACGTACATCGCGTCCGTCATCTACTACCGCCTGACCGTCGTTCCTTGTCCCGACCCTACCATCACCAAACTGGAGCGCATCCTCTTCCGCTTCTTGTGGAAAGGAAGCGTTCCGATGGTTAGGCGATCCGTTTGCTGCCAACACCCGTTAAAAGGAGGACTGGGCATGCCGTGGTTGATGATGCGCAGACACGCGCTGAGACTGCGACATCTCCGGCTCTACGTAGACAGCGGTGAACAGGTGTGGTCACCGTTTGTGCGGCGCGCTTTCCCGCAGCTCGTCTCCATGACCGAACTGCAGTCATGGATCAAGAAGAGGCCGAGGAAGGGCGAATGGCACCGCGAGTGTCGCGCTGCTCTTCGGCAACTCCAACAACCCGGGTCAACCTTGAGCGACTGCATCACAACTAACGCATTCTATAGTGGATTAGTGGAGGGAAGGTACGACGACGATCTCGGGGCGAACCTGGGCGTCGACGAGGAATACCTGACCCGCCTGTTTAAGACGACCTTCGGGCCGGGACCTATGGACAACTTCCAGAGATCCCTGGCCTGGCAGTGCTATCGAGAAGCACTACCCGTTCGGGATAAGCTCTACAGGCATGGCTCGAGAAACACGGGGCCGACCTGTCCGAGATGCCGGCAGAGCGACGAAACCGTTCTGCACGCACTCGTACAGTGTCCCACCATTTCCGAGCTGTGGGCTTACGTCGAACAACTGCTA
>NC_142933.1:43065374-43092874 GCF_046866305.1 Octopus bimaculoides | reverse complement strand
AGTCTGCCAGAAGCGTAGCTAGATTCTAAAGTTAGGGAGAGGGAGCAGTAAAAGGAAAGGTGCTGGAACTCATACGAAACAATTTTTAACTCATTTCTCTTATTATATTGCGCGAAATAAAGGCGAGCTGGCAGAAACGTTAGCACGTCGGGCGAAATGCTTAGCGGTATTTCGTCTGCCTTCATGTTCTGAGTTCAAATTCAGCCGAGGTCGACTTTGCCTTTCATCCTTTCGAGGTTGATAAATTGAATACCAGATGCGTACTGGGTCGATCTAATCGACTGGCACCCTCCCCCTCAAAATTTCGGGCCTTGTGCCTAGCTAGAGTAGAAAAGTATATTATGTGAAATATTTCATTAGTTATAATATACGTATTTGTATTCTGCATTCATTCATTTCATGTTTCAGTAACAATGACATTATGTATGAAACTTAAAACTACTGATATAGCTGTGATGTGAAAAAGTTGAAACTCCAGATGTGATGGGAAAAAGATGATCGTCCAGGGTCGAGAGGTTATGACGTCAGAGTTTGTTTTGTGTCCTTTAGATGTCAGTGGCCACCAACCGCATCACAGGCGATTGAACAGACGGTTCAGAAACACGGGAAGTTGGTCAGATCGTTATACTCAGCAACAGTCCATCCATCCATCCATCCATCCATCCATCCATCCATCCATCCCCCTCTCTTTCTGTCTGTCTACTTATTTCATGTAAGTATGTATCTGTATATATGTATACTCGTGGAGGCGCAATGGTCAGTGGTTAGGGCAGCGGACTCGTGGTCATAGGATCGCGGTTTCGATTCCCAGACCGAACGTTGTGAGTGTTTTGTTTATTGAGCGAAAACACCTAAAAGCTCCACGAGGCTCCGGCAGGGAATGGTGGCGAACCCTGCTATACTCTTTCACTACAACTTTCTCTCACTCTTTCTTCCTGTTTCTGTTGTGCCTGTAATTCAAAGGGTCAGCCTAGTCACACTGTGTCACGCTGAATATCCCCCGAGTATTATGTTAAGGGTACACGTGTCCGTGGAGTGCTCAGCCACTTGCACGTTAATTTCACGAGTAGGCTGTTCCGTTGACCGGATCAACTGGAACCCTCGACGTCGTAAGCGATGGAGTGCCAACAATATGTATACTCAGGCCGCTCCCCCAGCGCAAATCATATACTTGGAATATTGAATACATGATTACAAACACAGATTTAAGCATGTGATGCAACATGTGTTTATGCACTTTTTATTTATAGCTCTGTTTCTCTCTCTCTCTCTCTTTCTCTTCAATGTTGTCTCTCTTGCGTTGCTTTACGCTCTCACACATATATCCTCTCTCACCTTGAATTTTTCTATCTGTTAGTATGTCTCTCTCTTTATCACACCTCTTCCTCACTATATTTCCTTCTCATTCGCTTTCACAATTCTTACAAAATACAGACGCACACAAATACCCTGTCACATGCTCTTAAAATTACATTCAGAAAAAAAAAAACTAGCAAACATATGCAGAAACACTCGCAAAAATCATACACACATACCATGGGGTCATGCATAAATACGCAATCTTAAATTCACGCAATACGAGGTTACGTATAGTTATAATACACAGGCACGTTCAAATACATACAAATAAACACACTTTCTCAGAAGCACAGTACATTCATCAGTACACTTACACACACACACACACACACACACGCACATGCATACACACACATGTACACACGCGCGCGTACACACACACATACTCGCGCGCGCAAAGAGATATTTCATCATCATCATCATCATCATCATCAGCAGCAGCAGCAGCAGTAGCAGCAGCATGGTCGCTACTATCACCATTTCGATGGATCCTGCCCATACATGCATAGACATAACCAGCTTATACATGTATGAATGTGGGAGCTAGCGCAAGAAAGACAGAGAATTTTCTTGTGTGTGTGAGAGAGATAGAGAGAGAGAGGGGGAGAGAGAAAGATAGTGAAAGAAAGAGGGAGAGTATGACATACGTACATACATATACACACATACTTACACACACACACACATACACACACACACAGACACATACACACACATATATGCACAAGCACACACATTTACATGTGTTTGCATGTTTATATGTACACTCTTGCCTATCTCTGTGTAATCATGTGTTGAGTTTTCCATTTACATATACAAACGCACATACACACACACAGCCACACAATTACAGACACACACACAAGTATGATATACACATGTGTGTATGTGTAGTTTTGTGTGCGTGTGTGTGTATCTGTGTGCATATATACCTTTGTGTCAATGTCTGTGTGTGTGTGTGTGTGTGTGTGTGTACATGTATTGTTTTTGTGTATGTATCGACATAGCCTTGGTATAGCCTAGAGCAGCCATTTAAACCCTTTTTTCAATCCTCATCGCACTGAACAAGATACTAAAAATGTTACCACACACTATCAGTTCAGTTTCAGATTTCATATAACTAAACAAATATGCAAACAAGTATTAACATTTTTGAAAGATTGATGCACGCATTTGTATTTTACCGCAAATACAAAGACACAAACACTGTCCTCGATACATTAATGACACCACATTTCGCAAAATATGCCTTAAAAACGCACGGCACGTCTGCAAAGTAAATGCACACTAATGTTCGAGAATGCTTAGTCTAGAACATTGCTACTCTGTGAGATTTAGAAACTAATCATTTCTAATTTTTGTAATCAGTGAATGTGTTTCACTAGAAATATATATGTTTATGAGAGCTTGACAGGCATCTTCAGTCAACTAGTTATGCTACTTTAGGCTGATGACGAGCAAAAACTCAGAAACATGTCCCTGAATGCAGGCTAGGCTGGGTGGAGGTGCTTGTCTCCCCCTCATAAACATAAGGATACAGGAAATGTGTCAAGGCCGACAGGAAGCGGTCCAGCTTCCTAGGGCTAAATAGCAGTAATATGATTCCCTTATTGGGACTGTCACGTTAAGTTGACAGTATACAACCACTTTATCGTAACACTGCTGTTTAAGTCTCTCTGATGGAATCTGTGCAGAAGTCTTGAAATATGGGGGTGACAAAATGATGGAACTCTTAAATATTTTAATATGTCACTGTTGGAGAAGTGAGAAAGTGCCTCAAGACTGGATTGATGCCATTCTTGTCTCATTATATAAATCGGGGCCAAAGGATCTGTGTGGTAATTTTCGTGGGATTTCCCTTTTGTCTGTGGTTGGAAAGGTGCTCGCCCGCATTTTGTTAGAACGTTTAAATACCTTTATAGTTCCAAATATGGTGTCTGAGTCTCAGTGTGGTTTTCGTTCCTCCAGGGGCACAGCTGATTGTATCTTTAATGTCAGACAATTACAAGAGAAGTGCATTGAACAGAATCTTGCTCTGTACCATTGCTTTGTTGATTTGAGCACAGCATTCGATACTGTTAATCGAAGTGCTCTGTGGCTAATTCTGGGGAAAATAAGTTGCTCAGAAAAGTTTATAAACATGGTCAGGGCTTTGCATCAGGATATGAGAGCTAGGGTTAATTTTGGTGGTAGGCTTCCTGAATCTTTTACTGTGGAAAATGAAGTAAGGCAGGGAGACCTTGATGCACCCACCCTTTTTGCAATATACTTTGCTGTTGTGGTATCACATTCCTTTCAAAACTCTGAGGAGGGTATCTACATAAAATATCGAACAACGGGGAATGTTTTTAATTTGACCCGACTGAAGTTTAAAACGAAGGTTTTTACTTCACTTATTAGGGAACTTTTGTATGCTGACTATTGCGATCTTGTTCGTCATTCTGAAACGGGTCTGTAATCCCTTGTATCTGCATTTGACGCAGCTTGTGATGATTTTGGCCTGACCATCAATCTGAAAAAAACAGTTGTAATGTATCAACCTGTGTATGGTGCTGTTTGTAACTCCCTTAAAATTTTTGTTAAGGGAAAGTTACTTGAGGTTGTCAATTCATTTGTCTACCTGGGAAGCTCTGTTCAAGATGATGGAAATCTTGATACGGAAATACACCTGCGAATTCAAAAGGCAGCAAAAGCATTTGGTGGCTTGGTGTCGCGCGTCTGGCGCCAGCGACATATAAATAACAATACAAAGCTGGCTCTTTACAAATCATTTGTCTTAACATCCCTATTGTATTCCTGTGAAACTTGGACTTGTTATGAAAGGCATTTTAAACTGTTAGAAAAATTCTACCAAAAATGCCTTCGACATGTTTTAAAAATTAAACGGAATTCTTTTACTCCAAACACAGATATCCTTGCATCTGCAGGCATCCCCTCAATTAAAGCCATGATTTTGAGGAACCAATTGAGATGGTGTGGCCATATTGTTCGGCATGCCGAAACAACTGTTTTATGGTGAGCTTGCAGAGGGGAAACGCTATCGGTATAAACCTAAAAAAAGGTTTAAGGATGGCATAAGGACTGCTATGAAGTCACTTGGAATGGCTCCAGAAGCTATAGAAGCCCTCGCTTCAAATCGAGTTGGATGGTGAGCAAGGGTATGGAGTGGAGTGAAAGCGTTTGAAGAGGCCAGGATGACGCAAGCAGGACTCAAGAGATATTTAAGGAAAAATGTAAAGATCGAGAAGGTGAATGACAAGGACCTTTTTGTGTGCACAGTCTGTGACAGACCATGTCTGTCTTTGGCTGGCCTCAAATCTCACCTGCGAACCCATGGAAAACAAACTTCAACCAGCTATTCTGGTTATATGTCTGTGCACACGTTTGAATGTGGTGTGTGCCAGAGGGCTTGCAAATCCAATGGGGTTCTTAAAAGGCATGTTAGGATCCACAATGAGCAGAACTTACCTGCAAGTATTGGTAGTACAAATCAGAGGTGCAATCTGTGTGGGTGTTTTTTCAAAACATTGTCTGGTTTAAAAAGCCAAATCAGACGCCATGAACGGGCTAAGGTGTAGGTGCAGGAAGTGGTCAAACTCTGTGTAAGGAGTAGACAACCACCATATATATATGTCGTTGTGGACAGCTACCTCTCCCAGAAACTTCGTTCGCAAAGCCAACCCAATGATCTGGATCTCTGTGCGTAGCTGGAAGAGGTAGCTGTCCACAACGACTGCAAACTCGCTGGTGGCTGACGAGGCTAATACGTGACTAACACACCCGAGTGTGGTGGCTGCAAAGGAAATTGTTTAGTGTTTGGTGCTGCTGTGTTACTGTTCGTTTTTCATTTCGTCTTTGTTATCGACACCAGCCTTCCTCGTCCTCCAGCTCCTCCTGCTCATCATCATCATCATCATCATTACCGTCATCGTGGTCGTCATCATGGTCGTCATCGTCGTCGTCTTTGTCGTCGCCTTCGTCGTTGCCGTCGTCATCATCATCATCATTATCATCATCATCGTCATCATTATCAACAGCAAGAGTAGCAGCAGCAGCACCAGCAGCAACAACAGCAGCAACAACAGCAGCAGCAGCAGCAGCAGCCGCCACTGCGTCGTCTTGTTACCATTCATCGTTATCATCATCGTCGATGTTGTCATGATAGTCGTCCTCAACGCCGTCGTCCTCGTCATTACGGAGTCACAGACGTAAGTGCGTTGCACACACACGCTTACACACACGCACATACACACGCACGCACGCGCGCATACACACGCACACACATGCACGCATGCGCATGCATATGCGCGCACTTACTCAAACATGCAAACATAGACCGCCGTAGAACATACACGTCAACACACATTGCCGAGACGGACATACAGACATACAGACATACGGACATACAGACATACAAAAATACATGTCTGTACATAAAGACGCCGTGACACACAAACCACCCTCCTCACCGCACACCCCCACACACAAACGCGCGCGCGTAAACTTACACACACACACACACACACACACACACGCACACACACACACACACACACACACACACACACAGGGATGCACACGTAGAAACACACATCTATACATAGACACCCACTCATTATAGCTTGACACAGAAATGCATATCTGCACTGTCACTCAAGAGATACACATGTGCACGCGTGCGCATGTACGCCCACCACGCACACACACACACATGCACGCACTCACACACACACGCACACACACACAGCGACAACAACAACAACACACAGATGCACACATGCGCGCGCACTCACACAGCCAGAAATACACGTGTACGTAAAGACACACACATACACACACACATGCATACGGACATATTGACAGACACAGTGAGGTAAGAAACACAGACAGAAACATATACACACCCACACACAGTCTGCGTAATACATGGCTCCATACCACGCGCGTGCGCGCGCTTGCAGACAGATATACACGTGTTCGTACAGAGATACATACACACACGTACACATATATACTGACGGGCGCAGTGAGACAGAGACACAGATACACATACACACAGTCTGCGCAATAAATGACACCACACGCACCCCTCTCCACCACGCGCACCCCTCCCCAACACACACACACACACGCACGCACGCACATGCACGCACACACACACACGCACATACACGCTGACAATTCTTTACAGAGAAACACACATAGTCGAGATGTTCAGCAATGAAACATTGTTGACATAAATCTTGCGAGTGACACAAATCTTGTGATGTTGAAGACAAAGAACAAAGATTAAACTGTTATAGGGGAAAACTCTTGTTCTTTTATAAAACTGCTTCCTACACCTCGTTTACAATCGGTGCACTTTACAGCTAATAAAAATATTTTGGCACGCTTTATACGCTAAGTCACAAAATATTATAAATGACGGGGTTTTTTTTTCTACATACTTTACAGAAATAACTTGAATTGTAGAAACTTATAAACTACATATTTTTATATAATAGATGCAGCATAGTATTATAATATATCTGTGTTGTGCACATTAAAAAGAAAAATGATTTAATTTTTTTCTCTTCTTTTTGTGTGCCACATAGGCAGCGAGCTGAAGGAAGCGTAGGCGCATCGAACATGTCTGGCGGTATTTTTCCCGTCTCTGAACGTTCAGAGTTGAAACTGAAATCCCGCCGAGGTCGACATCATTATCTTTCGGGGTCGATAAAATAAGTACCAGTTGAGCACTGGAATTGAAGTAATCGACTACTCAATCCCCACAAATTTCAGATTTTGTGCCTATAGTAGAAGGAATTTGTGTGTGTGTGACATAGCCAGCAAGCTGACAGAAACGTTTAGGGCATCAAAGAAAAAAAATTAGCGGCATTTCTTCCGGTTCTATGCTCTGATTTCAAATTCCACCGAGATCGACATTGCCTTTCATTCTTTCGGGGTCGATAAAATAAATACCAGTCGAGTACTGAAGTTGATGTAACCATCTATCCTATCTTCGCAAATTTCAGGCTTTGTGTTTATAATAGAAGGAATGTTTTTATTTTATTTTATTTTGTGACACATAACCAGTGAGCTGGCAGAGACGTTAGAACATCAGACAAAACTTTCAGTAACATTTCTTCCGGTTTTACATTCTCAGTTAAAATATCGACGAGGTCGACATTGTTTTCCATAACAGTCAAGCTCTAGAATCGATGTAACTGACAAGGACCCTTTCCCCACTCTCCAAAATCGGGCCCTATACCTATTGTAGAAAGAATTATTTTTGTGATATATCTAGGCGTAGGAGTGGCTGTGTGGTAAGTAGCTTGCTTACGAACCACATGGTTCCGAGTTCAGTCCCACTGCGTGGCACCTTGGGCAAGCGTCTTCTACTAAAGCCTCGGGCCGACCAAAGCCTTGTGAGTGGATTTGGTAGACGGAAACTGAAAGAAGCCCATCGTATATATATATATATATATATATATATATATATATATATATATATATATATATATATGTGTGTGTGTGTGTATGTATATATATATATATATATGTATATATATATATATATATATATATATATATATATGTGTATGTATATATATATATATGTATATATATATATATATATATATATATATATATATATATATATATATATACATGTATATATGTATATATATATATATATATATATATATGTATATATATATATATATATATATATATATATATATATATATATATATATGTATATGTATATATGTATGTGTGTATATGTTTGTGTGTCTGTGTTTGTCCCCCAACATTACTTGACAACCGATCCTGGTGTGTTTGCGTCCCCGTAACTTAGTGGTTCGGCAAAAGAGACCGATAGAATAAGTACTAGGCTTCCAAAGAATAAGTCCTGGGGGTCAATTTGCTCGACTAAAATGCAGTGCTCCTGCATGGCCGCAGTCAAATGACTGAAACAAGTAAAAGAGTAAAAGAGTAAAAGAGCTATATTTCGTCACATACCAGTGTAACGCAGCGCACAGTTTGGGAAAAGTGGTTGCATGTAGTGTAGTGATGAGTAAAGAAACGTGGTGAAAGCTACCACAATGTTGAGTAATGACAAGAAAATATCTTTATTCGATATTTTAGGTTTTTATAAAGTCTTTACTTGAAAAATGAAACAGTAAAATTTTAATGGAATCGTTAAATTTTCAGTTTTTGCTCCTCCTCCTTCTTCCTTTTTATGACAATAAAATAATTGGATAAAAGGATTAATTGTTGCTGACACAGGTCCTTCCCAGTCTCCTGGGATTCAGGACTTTACTATAATTGAATAAAAGGAACATTTATTTTTTATATATTTTATTTGTTTTATTTGTTTTCATTCTTCAGTTTTGTGTTTGGATTTGGGAGGCAACGTGACATTTTAGTTTACGAGAGAGAGAGAGGGGTAAGGAGAGACAAATAGGTAGGTAGATTGAGAAAGACAGAGAGTGAGAGAGTGAGAGAAAGAGAGAGTGAGAGACTGAAAGAGAAAGAGAGATGGGGAAGGAGGCTAAAAGATAAATAGTTAGCCTGGCAGAGAATCCTAAAGGAGATTCTATAGAGTCGCTCGGAATGAGGATAGTAGCTTCATCTCCGTGATATCACACTAAAATTTTAAAAGAAGACTAAAACAAGGAATATTGGATAATGCTGTCCAAGACAGACTACATCGCATCGTAAAAAAGCAAAAGACAAAACGAAAGAAAAAAGGAAAGAAAGAAAGAAAAGGACGGTAATCCTTGGAATGGCTTTGATCATATGTCTACTTCATTAGGTTCCACTTGTGACACGCTAATGACCACCTCTTGTAAGAATTCTTTGTGCAATTAAATTTGGAAAATTAGGGTAGATAATAGGCTTCAAATTTTGGCACAAATCTAGCAATTTTGGGGGAAGGGAGTTCAACTGATACTTATTTTATCGACACCGAAAATATGAAAGGCAAAGTCGACCCTGGCAACACTTAAACTCAGAACGTAAAGACAGACGAAGTGCCATTTTGCATTTTGCCCGGCGTGCTAACGATTCTACCAACTCGCTGCTCTTAAAGACTGTTATAATAATAATAACAATAATAATAATAATAATAATAATAATAATAATAATAATAATAATAATAATAATAATAATAATCCTTTCTATTATAGGCACAAGGCCTGAATTTTGCAGGCAGGGGAGTAGTTTATGATATCTACACCAGTGTTTCACTGGTACTTAATTTATCGACCTCGAAAGGATGAAAGGCAAAGTCAACCTCGGCAGAATTTGAAGTCAGAACGTAGCAACGGGCGAAATGCCGTTAAACATTTCATCCAGCGTGCTGACGATTCTGTCAGCTCGCCGTCTTAGCAATAATAATAATAATAATAATAATAATAATAATAATAATAATAATAATAATAATGAGATGAAGTCAAAGCTAAATGGTCCGAATCTAGTGAAGGCTGTAAATACTTGGGCAGTATCATTACTTAGATACTCAGCAGCTTTTGTAGATTGGACAAAAGCATGCTGGTACAGAAAGCATGAATGTAGCATGCTGGTACAGAAAGAATACAAGAAAATACACCACAACCTAGGAAAGTAATTCACTGGGAGTAATGTAGAAAGCTAGAATCTGAACATACTAATAAATGGTTTGAACATGAACCTAGTAAAGTATTAGAAAGTGAGAAATACAAGACGTTGCGGGATTTTAATATTCAGACTGAATAGTAGTAGATAAAGGGAACAGAAAGTACCAGATAATTAACTTTACAGTCCTAACTAATGAAAAAATCAACATGAGTGGTATAAAAAAATAGCAAAATACCAGGACCTAGCCATTGAATTACAGAGATTATGGAATGTGCCGGTAAAATGTATCCAAGTAGTTAAAGGTGCATTGGGAACTGCCCCTAAAGATCTGAACAGAGGGATAGAGGAAATAGGCATAAATCCCAGTTTAGTACAGCTCCAGAAAACAGTGTTATTAGGGACAGCTAGGGTTCTTGGCGTCTAAGGTTGATTTTTGTAGCCCGATGTTAGGATTTTTTCTATTTTTACAATTTAATCTTTTGTGTGTATATGAAAATAATAATAATAATAATAATAATAATAATAATAATAATAATAATAATAATAATAATAATAATAGATTAGATTAGGATTAGAGATAAGATTAGAAAAAGACAACACTCGCACAAAAAGCCTTCTTGGCAAGAACGCATTCAACACCAAATTAAGCTGCTTAGATCTGACATAGAATGTTTGAAAAACCTTAAATTTGACAAGAGTATCAAACCTACAAAGACCCAAAAACTAAACAAAAAATATAATATGAAAACCATAGTTGACATTGATGCCACCATAGAAACCATCAAGCAAAAAGTATGTGCTAAAGCTGCCCGCATAGCAAGGTATGAAAAGCGTGTTAGATTCTTCCGAGATAATAACATGTTCAAAAATAACCCCAAAAATTTCTACAGGAAGATAGGGAAAACACCAGTAACAATAAAGTCTGTCCCATCAAAAGAAGAAGTGCAAGAATTTTGGAATAAAATCTGGGCAGAAGATAAAACACACAATGAAAAGGCCCCTTGGATTGATAGAATATCTACAGACCTAGACTCCTTAGAGGAGCAAAAGTGGGAGGGGGTCAAGGTAGAAGATATAAGATCTGCTCTCAGGAGGTCAAGCAAATGGAAGTCTCCAGGAAAGGATAAAATTCCTAACTTCTGGTTGAATGCCTTCCCAGAAAGCCATGAACTGCTAACAAAACTTTACAACGATGTTTTGCAAAATCCTAGTTTGATGCCCTCTAGGCTAGTTAATGGTTTAACATTCCTGCTTCCAAAAAATGAAGAAACAAACGAACCAAAAAATTATCGCCCCATAACCTGCTTAACAACAATGTATAAGATGCTAACGTCTGTCCTAACCGAGTACACCTATAGTTTTTTAATAGAAAGTAGCATATTCCCTAATGAGCAAAAGGGATGTAAACGTGGATCTTATGGTTGTAAAGATCAGCTACTCATCAATAAGATGATCTTAGAAGATTGTCACAAGCGACACAAAAACTTGTCAATAGCCTGGATAGACTATAAAAAGACCTTTGATAGCCTACCACATAGGTGGAGTAGGAAATGTCTGGAAATGTATAAAATAGCTCCTACTCTGCGAAACTTTTTATCTGTAAGTATGAGATCATGGAGAACCACACTGATGTTGAACAATGACAATGAATCTCTAAATGCTGGAGATGTAAGAATTTCATGTGGCATTTTCCAGGGTGACTCACTATCACCACTCCTCTTCTGTCTAGCCCTAATACCGCTCTCAAAATTGCTCAATGATGCACAGTATGGTTATAAAATATTTGATAAAAATATAAATCATCTCATTTACATGGATGATTTAAAGCTCTTTGCAAAAAATGACCAACAACTCAAAGGCCTACTAGCGATTGTTAAACAATTCAGTGATGACATCAGGATGCAATTTGGCCTTGATAAATGTGCAAAAGCTACCTTTATCAAAGGAAAAATGACAAATACATCTAATGTGAACCTTGACCAGCAAAATGTCATAAAAGAGTTAGAACCAGCGGAGAGCTACAAATACCTAGGGGTAATTGAAGGGGACAATATCAAGCACTCAGTGATGAGGGAAAGGATCAGAAGAGAATGTTATCGCAGGGTGAGAGCAATACTGAAGACAGAGCTGAACGCGAGAAACAGGATCGAAGCGATCAATGCTCTAGCCATACCAGTCGTGACTTACAGTTTCAATATCGTTAACTGGTCAATTACTGAAATATGTAATGTTGACAGAAAAAACACGAAAACTGTTGACAATGCATAGAATGCACCACCCTAAGGCAGATATAGAACGTCTTTATCTGCCAAGAAAAGAGGGAGGCCGAGGACTTCTACAGCTGGCATTATCAATGAAGGTAGCCACAATTGGCCTAGACACCTATCTGAAAAACTCTGAGGACTGGATGCTAAAACCTGTCTTAAACATGAAAGCAAGAAAGCATCTTACTCAGTAACAAAACAGGCAAAGGAATATCTAAGTGAATTCCAATTGCAACAAATTCAAGAATTAAACGAACTAGAAACACCTGCAGAAAAAGCTAAGCGCTTGAAAACCCGTGCAAAAATTGCTGCCTTAGATATTATGACTTAAAAATGGCATGGAAAACCTCTCAATGGCAAATACCCAAAGAGAGCGAATAATGCAGATATTGACAAAGCCCTTACCCACCAATGGTTAATGGCCTCTGGCTTGAAATCAGAAACAGAGGGGTTTATCATAGCAGCCCAAGATCAATGCCTACCTACAAAGAACTACCAGGCCAACATATTAAAGAACGGCAGCTCCCCATTATGTCGTATATGCCAACAACAAAATGAGACCATCGATCATGTTGTCTCCATGTGCAGTCTGCTTGCGCCTACAGAGTATCTCAACAGGCATGATAGAGCTGCACAATATATTCACTGGGTGATATGCAAAAACCTGGACTTGCCCCATGATAAAAACTGGTGGGAACACAAACCACCCCCAGTACTTGAAAATGATCACATTGCACTTCTCTGGAACTTCACCATTCAAACTGACAGAAAGATAGACGCAAATAGACCAGACATCATACTGAAAGACTTCAGACAAAAATCATGCCTCCTCATTGATATGACTGTCCCAATCGATATAAACGTATCTGTCAAGACCTACCAAAAACTGAGCAAATATAAAGATCTTGAAATAGAAATTAGCAAAATGTGGAATCTGAAGACGAAAACAATACCTATTGTCATAGGTGCCCTGGGAATGACAGCGAAACGGGCTGATTACTACCTAGCTCAGATACCAGGAAACCCCAAAATGGCTGAAGTTCAAAAGATAGTGCTCATGGGAACTGCCCATATCCTACGTAAAATACTGTCTATGTGATCTCAAATTTTAAAGCAAGCACATAATTTTCTTATGGTTTCTTAAACATTCACTTGAACAAAACTGTACAAATCCAAATATATGGTACCCTAGGCATAACACCTACATGAACTTCTAACTTGTTGTCTCTTGAGGTCTCTGGGTGAGACTTGGATCCAACTTGTACAAATGCAAAACAAAAGTCAAACATAAAATAATAATAATAATAATAATAATAATAATAATAATAATAATAATAATAATAATAATAATAAACTGTAAAACAACTGAAATCCAAACTAAAACTGGAACAGTAATGGATCATGATAAAACGATGGCAAGAAAAAAACCCTTCATGGCAAATATCAGAAAAGAAATTGACAAAGCAAAATCCCAACTAAGGCTGAGAAGATCAGGTCTCAAAGCAGAGACTGAAGGATTTTTAATTGCAGTACAAGATCAAAGCCTTCCCACCAGAAATCACCAAAAATATATGATGAAAAAATTACAACAAGCAACTGTAGAATAGGTGGTGATGGAGAAGAAACGATAAATCATGTTTTCTCTGGCTGCCCAGTCCTGGCTAAGAAGGAATATATTCACAGATATGACAGAGTTGGAACCTATATACACTGGAAGCTGTGCCAACACTATGGAATATCAATAGAAAATAGATGGTATAGGTACATCCCAGAAAAGGTCACAGAAAATGAGAAAGCAACTATACTCTGGGATATGCCAATACACACAGATAGAGAAATTAAGGCAAATAGACCAGATATAGTTGTCAAAGATCACCAGGAAAAAAATGCTTTCTAATCGATGTATCAATACCAACAGATAACAATGTTTCTCGAAAAGAAACGGAGAAACTTTCAAAATATAAATATATGGAAATAGAAATAACTCGAATGTGGAGCCTAAAAGCAGAAACAATTCCTATTATAGTAGGCGCATTAAGTATGATAAAAAAAAACATTCAAACAAATACATAACAAAAACTCCAGGGCTTACAAGTATATACAGTATACAGAAAATAGCACTACTAGGCACCGCACACATCCTACGTAAAACACTTTCAATAGACTGAAAATAAGAACACCACAACAAACCACAACACATACCCAAGGGACACAGAGCTGCGCTCAGTAGTGCAGTAAAAGTATGTGATAAAAATAAGACTACTTAATAACAATGATAATAATAACCCTTTCTACTATAGGCACAATGTCTGGAATTTGTTGGGAGGAGGACAGTCGATTACATCGATCCCAGTACTTGACTGGCTCATAATTTATCGTCCACGAAAGGATAAAAGGCAAAGTCGACCTCGACGGAATTTGAACTTAGAACGTATCACTGACGAAATACCGCTAAGCATTTCGCCCGGTATGCTAACGATTCTGCCAGCTCACCGCCTTAGTAGTAGTAGTAGTAGTAGTAGTAATAGTAGTAGTAGTAGTAGTAGTAGTAGTAGTAGTAGTAGTAGTAGTAATAATAATAATAATAATAATAATAATAATAATAATAATAATAATACTTCTTATTTTATGATTCAGTGCGACCATAAGATAGAGAGGAGTAAGCCAGACATAGTCTTAATTGAGGAAGAAAGCAAACTATGCTGGATCATAAACATAGCATGCCCAGCTGACAACAAGGTATGCGATAAGGAAGAAAGAAAAGTTGATAGTTATGACAGGTTAAGCAGTTCTGGTCGATGGCAACAGTGAGTAAAAATCTTGAGAAGTACATGGAACAAATAGGGGCTTCAATAAGGGTGGAGCACTTGAGGAAAACAGAAATGCTTGGAACCACTCGAATACTCCGGAAGGTGCTCGAAAAATGAGGTGTTACTTTAGTTCACTGGTAGTGAACAGCTGACACCGTCGTACATCTCCAGCGTTAGAAGCTGTGCAAAATAATAATAATAATAATAATAATAATAATAATAATAATAATAATAATAATAATAATAATAATAATAATAATATACCGGGACCCATATTATTATTGATAATTTTAAATGCTATAGGTAGAACGATGGTGGTAATGATAATCACTGTGGTTATTGAGGCGACACAATGCAAGCATGTTATTTATATATATGTGTAAGTACATACATGTGCACGGGTATATACAAATAAAGAGAGGAAGAGAGAGATGGGGCCTCAATAAGAACTCTCGTGGGAACCCCGATTTACCGATCGATTACCGATGCCAAGTTCAGTGCAATGCCTCCGAGGAGAGCGATTCGGACTCCGTATCAAAGCTTGTCTGGCGCGTTCCACATCTTCCGGGGTACGTACCGTTTGTGACGTCCCCACCAGTCTTCTATTCATTAGTGCAGGGGTTTTCAAACTGTGGTCCGGGCAATTTGATTTTATATGTTTTTTAATCGAAATCTTTTAATTGACAATAAACCTATTTGTTAAATACTGTTAAATAAATAAATGTAAAAATATATGTTATTTTAAGGAAATATTTATGTGTAAATTTCATAAGCGCTTATAAGGGGGTCCCTAAGGTAAAGCCTGAAATATAAAGGGGTCCGTAAGTCAAAAAGTTTGAAAACCCCTGCATTAGTGTACTTCGTGTACGAAGTGCATTCATCCAACATAAGATAGTGTTACGGGTTGGAACAGCCTGATTTGGTTGAATGTTGTAGTGGTGCCGAAACTCACGCTGAACTGCTGTGACAGACATATTATTCTTCCCGTAACCGTCGTAGGGAAACACACAATGCTCTATCGTCCACAACACCATGGCTTCACCTGAAAAACAAATGCTAAGACACCACAGATCGAATGGTACCTATCGGACATATGTTCCTCCGTGCTCTCTGCCCCACCTAGTATGTTGGCATAAATGTGTATTCATGTGTGTATGTATGTGTGCCTGTGTATGTGTGTATGCGCGTGCGTGCGCGTGCGTGCGCCTGTGTGCACCTGTGTGTAACTGAGTGTGTTAAATGCATTTATACATACATATGTCACGAGTGTATTTTTAGTAAAGAAAGTTGTTGGTATTTGAAAGCTCGCAAACTGTATATTCCAGTTTGGCTAAACAGCTTTGTACGGAATGCAGTGTGTTGAACTAGTAAACTGCTTTACATACATACATACATACATATATATGTATATATATATACATACATATATATATATGTATACTCTTTTACTCTTTTACTTGTTTCAGTCATTTGACTGCGGCCATGCTGGAGCACCGCCTTTAGTCGAGCAAATCGACCCCAGGACTTATTCTTTGGATGCCTAGTACTTATTCTATCGGTCTCTTTTTGCTGAACCGCTAAGTTACGGGGACCTAAACACACCAGCATCGGTTGTCAAGCGATGTTGGTGGAGGGACAAACACAGACACAAACATACACACACACACACACACACACACACACACACACACACACACACACACACACACACACACACACACACATATATATATATATACATATATACGACGAGCTTCTTTCAGTTTCCGTCTACCAAATCCACTCACAAGGCTTTGGTCGGCCCTAGGCTATAGTAGAAGACACTTGCCCAAGATGCCACGCAGTGGGAATGAACCCGGAACCATGTGGCTGGTAAGCAAGCTACTTACCACACAGCCACTCCTGCGCCTGGAGTGTATTTCTCCGCGTCTGGCTGTACAGCCTTTTTGTTTGTTTATTTCACCGTTTCGTTTTCCTGTCTTGTTTTCCGTCCACCACTATCCTCCACGAAAAAAATTTAATTTGTGTTCGTGGGAAGAGCCATTTTAACAATGCGTCCTGCCCTAACTCTTCGAAACGCCGGTGTTTTAATGGTGGCAGCTGATGAAGGATATGTTCTCTATGTAGCCTGCTTGTCTGTTGTACCTTGTTTATCATTTTGTCCATGTTCTTTTGCAACGTCATGTACCCAGGTATGTGTCTATATGTACATGTAGATGAAGGTATGTACATACATGTACATATATATGCATATACTCATATATTGTTTATATATATGTATATATATATATATATATATATATATATATATATATATATATATATATATATATATATATATATATATATATATATATATATATATATATTGAGAGAGAAGGAGCGGAGAAAAGACATACACACATGTGTGTCCAGCTGAGTTTGATGATAAGATCCTTGAGGCATTACTTGAAGAAAATCCTGCATTATCTTTGAAAAATTGGCAATAAAGCTTAGTTCAAACCATACAACTGTTCATCGTCATCTTCAACAACTTGGAAAGGTTCCTAAACTTGGAAAATGGGTGCCTCATGAATTGTCCGAAAGTAACCGCAAATCTCGAGTTGACACCTGCTCTTCTCTCCATTCTTGCGAACTCATTTCATCCTTTTTGGATAGACTTGTAACTGGTGACGAAAAATGGATCTTCCATCGAAATGGTAAACGTCGTAAACAGTGGGTTGGTAAACGGGAAAAGGCTCAACCACAATCGAGAAGGGATCTTCATGGGAAAAAGGTTCTTCTCTCTATCTGGTAGGATTGCAAAGGAGTAATTCACTTTGAATTGTTACCACCTAATGCAACAATCAATGCTCAAGTCTACTGTCAGCAATTAGAGCGTTTGAACCAAGCTTTGAAGAAAAAAAGACCCGCTTTAGTGAATCGAAAAGAAGTGATGTTTCATCAGGACAATGGGCGCGCGACCCCACACTACAAAGATCACATCACAGAAGATTGAAGAGCTTGATTGGAAAAAATTCCTCATCCACCTTATTCTCCCGACCTTGCTCCTTCAGACATTTGTTTCGTAGTTTACAGAATCATTTGGGAAACATAACCTTCTCAAGCCAGGAGGAGGTAAAAAATGGCATTTCAGAGTTCTTCGCTTTGAAACCAAAAGAGTTTTACATTGATGGGATTAAAAAGCTTGTAAATATATGGAAGGAAGTCATAGATAATCAGGGAAAGTACATTGATGGTTAAATTTCAATTAAATATAGCATTTGATCGTTTGTTTTCTTTATTCAAAATTCGGACTGAACTTATGGGATGACCTGATACATACATACATACATACATACGTACATAAATTCATATATACATACATACACGCACATATATGTATATGTGTGCGTGTGCATGTGCAACCACGCGCACGTGCACACACACGCACACACACACACACACACACACACACACACACACACACACACACACACACACACACACACACACACACACACACGTATCGCCTGTGCTACTAGGGTGTGCTAATATCTGGCACCAAAGCTGGTTGCGTCGCTGTTGGTGTCCCGCAATATACAAAAGCGCATGGGGCTGTAAGTTAGTTTGATGCAGTTTAATACTTCCCTTTCACCTCTCCTCTACCCATACCCGTGTTGCATACCCCTTTCTCCTTGTTTGTCTTCCCTTCCTCTTTCCCCACCTCTGTCTTTCTCTTTGTCTCTCCTAGATGTTTGCATAGAAAAGAACATGTATAAAATAATGAGACCAACAAAAGAAACAAAGTTCTTAGAGGAATAACTGAACATGCTGTTTTCAGTATGTTGATGTAATGAAGAGATACAAGGTAAGAATAATGAAAAGAGAGCTAGCAGGTGGAGCATAATAGCTTTAACGGAGCTAGAAACCCCCCGAGAAGAATCCCTTTGTAATTACAGCGGTAGAGGTGAAGAGAATTGATAAATGTATACTTCTGTAGTAAAATTTCACTGTATGAGGTAAATTATTTTTTCAGTCAGCTGAATGACTTCCATATGAATATGAGCGAGAATTATTTCACTGAATGAACGGAGGCTTATCATATGTTGTTCGAAAAACTGTTGTCCATATGTGGACAAATGTATGATAGGGTGTATGAAAAATTGATCCGTTTGTGGACAAAGGTATGATATGATACAGTGTATGAAAAACTATGATCCACGTGTGGACAAATGCATGATACATTGTATGAAAAACTATGGTCCGCTTATGGACAAATGTATGCTAGGGTGTATGAATAGCTGTCGTCCATGTGTCGACAAATATATGATGCAGCGCAGGAAAAACTATGGTCTGTGTGTAGAGAATATGTATGAGAGGGTGTATGAAAGACTGTGCGCTGTGTGTCGACAAATGTATAACAGTGTATGAAAAACTGTTGTCCCTGTGTGGGTAGGTGTTCTGTTAATAGTGAAAGGACGATAGATTCATAGAATCGGTAGAGAGTTGAACATTCAGTTATGCCTCTTTATATTCAGAGTTCAAATCCAATCGACGTTAGCTATACTTTACATTGCTAAATATTCAAGAAAAGAATTACCAGCTTAACACTATGGTTAATTTAAGCAGCTATTTCCATTTCCCCGAATGCTTCGCTTTCTGACGATGCCAGAAAAACAATGAAATATTAGAGACATCGCCTAGAATTTGCAGCGTCGAGTTAAATTCTCACTGTAGATATAGCTTAGAGTAGTACGGGTCAAATACACACTACTTACAGGGTCAGTTTATACGAATGCAAATGACCCCCTTTTTATGGTCCTTGCCTCTATTACAAATAACCGTAAGGTACCCCACCCCGTACGGCTATTTCGTAATTCAGATATTTTGATCTTGAAAAGTAAAGACGACCACGTCGAGATTTGAACTCTGATCGAAGAAAGCTGAAGTAAACATTGCAAGTAAGCTGCTCGATACGACGCTTTAACAATGCACGCACGAGCGTGTGTGTGAGGGAGACAGATTCTGGGTATGTGTGTATGTATGCATATGTTTGTGTGTGTGTGTGTGTGTGCATGTATCTGTGTGCGTATGTGTGTGTTCTTGCTTATGTTTATTTTTTTATTTATTATTTTTTTTTTTTTTGCATGTATGAAAGGCAGCGAGCAGGCTGAATCGTTACCGCATCGGACAAAATGCTTACCAGCATTTCATCCGTCTTTACGTTCTGCGTTCAAATGCCACCGAGGTTGACTTTGCCTTTCTTATTTCTTTATTGAGGCTAAACATAGAGGGGACAAGCAAGGACAGACAAACGGATTAAGTCGATTACATCGACCCCAGTGTGTAACTGGTACTTAATTTATCGACCGCGAAAGGATGAAAGGCAAAGTCGACCTCGGCGGAATTTGAACTCAGAACGCAGCGGCGGACGAAATACCGCAAAGCATTTCGCCCGGCGTGCTAACGTTTCTGCCAGCTCGCCGTCTTTCTTGACTTTGCCTTTCTACCTTACGGAGTCGATAAAATAAACACCAATTGATTATTGGGGTCAATATCATCGACTTACACCACCTCGCGCACGAAATTACTGGCCTTGTACCAAAACTCGAAACCGATATTTTGTATATATATATATATATATATATATATGTAAGCAGTCATGGGCAACCTGCGACTCGCAAGACTTTCTGAATGGCACACCTAACAAAATATTACCTTGAATTTTTTTGTTTTTCATAGTGCGGCCTGCAGCACTTTCTGAATAGCACGCCTAACGAAATTTTACTGTCATTTTTTTTGTTTTTTTTCATAGTGCAGCCCACTTAATGATGAACCACGTCTCATGTGGCCAGCTTCTCAAAAATGGTTGCCCACGTCTGGAATATAGATTGAGGTGTGTTTTAAAGCCCATCCGTCTTCATAGACATTTTGCATTAACGGATGTACATTACGGGTACAGACAGGAAGCCTTACTTGTAACATTTGTTTAGGAATGTGTGTGTGTGTGTGATTGGTAGGGGCGATGTATGCATGTGTGTTTGTGTGCGTGTATGTGTGTGTGAGTGAAAGTGCATATTGAATGTATATATGGATACGTATGTGAGAAAGAAAGAAAAAAGAAAAGCAAAGAGAGAGAGAGAGAGAGAGAGAGAGAGAATGAAAAGAAGAGTTAGAGGGAGAGAGGGAGATAGATGGAAAGAAAGAGAGAAACGGAGAGGGAAAGAGTTAGGGAAAAAGAAAAAGTTAGAGAGAGAGCGAGAAAGAGAGAGAGAGAGAGAGAGAGAGAGAGAGAGAGAGGGGGAGAGAGAAAAAAGAGAGGAAAAGAATTAGAGAAAAGAGAGAGTTAGAGAAAAGAGAGAGTTAGAGAAAGAGAGAGAAAGTGAGAGATAGAGAGAGAAAGTGAGAGATAGAGAGAGAAAGTGAGAGATAGAGAGAGAGAGAGAGAGAGAGAGAAAAGAGAAGGAAAGAGTTAGAGAAGAGAGAGAGAGAAAGAGAGAAATAAAGAGAGAAAGAGAGAAAGAGATAGAGAGAGAGAGAGAGAGAGAGAGAGAGAAAAGAGAAGGAAAGAGTTAGAGAAAAGAGAGAGAGAAAGAGAGAAATAAAGAGAGAAAGAGAGAAAGAGAGAGAGAAAGAGAGAAATAAAGAGAGAAAGAGAGAAAGAGAGAGAGAGAGAGAGTGTGAGAAAGAAAGAGGGACAAAGAAAGAGAAAGAGTTAGAGAAAATACAAAGTTAGGGCGAGATAGAGAGAGAGAGAGAGAGAAAGAAAGAAAGAAAGAAAGAAGGAGAGTGGGAGAGAGTGAATGCATATGTGCGAAAGAATGTGTATGCTTATGCATGAATGCTTGAGAGAAAGTCTACAATAGGTATAATGTCGATATGTGTATGAATGCAAGAAGAAGGGGAAAAAGAAGAAGGAGGAGAAAAGTAGACGAAGAAGTGGAAGAAAAGAAGGAGATGGACAAGGAGAAGACGAAGAAAGAAAAAGAGAAATGGAAGACGGAAAGAAACATTTACAGAAACACATCTATTTTGTGAAGAATTCTGAATTCAAAACAGATTATTTCGAATCAATACTGAGAGTCCATTGGCATTTTTACATTATTTGGAAAACAATAACAAAAATACCAAAAAAAAAAAACAATAATAAATAAATAAAAAAGAACACAATACATCGCAACAATCCCTGCTACACTTAATCAGCAAAGTCCCTAGAAAAACCGCTGTTGCCTCGGAAGCGGACGGAGTTGAAAGACAAACCAATTGAATATTATTAATCAAAAAAAAAAAAACCCGTAAGCCCAGTTTAGCTGCGAAGCCTGTAGTAGAATCAAATGGTTTGCACAAGACTTCAACGAAACCATTACGTACTTAATCTGAATTAGATATGTGAACTGCTTCAAAGGAAAAATCGCCTGGATTGCGTGTTGAGAAGTGTGTGTGTGTGTGTGTGTGTGTGTGTGTGTGTGTGTGTGTGTGTGTGTGTGTGTGTGTGTGTGTAAGCAGGTTCATTTAGCTTGATTATTGTAATGTTTTTTGCTGAGTGAAACTGTTGCCGATGAAAAAATTAATCAACGTAATACTCGACGTAATTGTGAAGATGATATTTTTTAAGTTTTCACTTACGTCCGTTTGATGGAGAAGGTTTGATATTGTAAAGATGGTGTCTGCGTTTGTGTTTGTGCTTGTGGTTGCATGAGGGTTTGTTGACGAGTTGTTTACTAGCCTGGAAATGTTTCGCTCGATATTTCGATAAAGGATTAGATTAATGTCCAATGTGTGTGCGTGTGTGCGCGCGCGTGAGTATGTGTGTGTGTGTGTGTGTGTGTGTGTGTGTGTGTGTGTCTATAGGCCCAGGCGTGGCTTTGTGGTAAGTGGTTTGCTTTCCAATTACATGGTTCCGGGTTCAGTCCCACTGTGTGACACCTTGAGCAAGTGTCTTCTACTATAAGCCATATGAGTGGATTTGGTAGACAGAAACTAAAAGAAACTAGTCGTATATGTGTGTATGTGTTTGTCTCCCTCCACCACCACCACCACCACCACCACCACCACTGGACAACCGGTGTTGGTGCGTTTATGTCCCCGTAACGTAGCAGTTTGGTAAAAAGAGTCCGATGAAATAAGCACCCGGCTTAACAAAAAATAAGTAATGGGGTCGTTTCATTCGACTAAAAATTCTTCAAGGCGGTGCCCCAGCATGGCCGCAGTCTAATGACTGAAACAAGTAAAAGACAAACGATGAAAGATATATAATTAATATACGCACAAACATGACTGAGTGGTAAGAAGTTTGCTTCCCGATTACATGGTTCCGGGTTAAATTCCACTGTATAGCATACATGGACCAGTGACTTCTGTTATGGCCCCTGGCCGACCAAATCCTCATGAGTAGATTTCGTTAGCGGAAACTGAAAGAGGCCCGTCATCTATCTATCTATCTATCTATCTATCTATCTATCTATCTATCTATCTATCTATCTATCTATCTATCTATCTGTGTATATATATATATATATATATATATATATATATATATATATATATATATGTAAACATAATTAAGGGATCAGCAACAGTTGCTTCACCACATACCGAAGTTCAGAAATAGCAGCTAAAGTGCTGAAACTCCAACAGATAGCATTATTTGTACAAGTTTCAGCACTTTAGCTGCTATTTCTGAACTTCGGTATGTGGTGAAGCAACTGTTGCTGATCCCTTAATTATGTTTATAAATGTATAAGAACTTTTAAATAAGTTCTTCACCGATAATGGTGTTTACATACCGAAGGGCTTGGTAAAAATTATTAATTAGTAATTAGTAATTTATTAATAAATTAATAAATTGATAATCCTTTACCCTTTTATTTGTAAATATATATATATATATATATATATATATATGTGTGTTTGTGTATAACTTAATTCTGTATGCGCGCGCGCAGGTGTTTGTGTGACTAACACTTGACAATCGCTGTTGGTTTGTTTAACGGTTTTGGTAAAAGACACCGATAGAATAAGTTCCAAACTTTTAAAAAATAAGTTCTTGGGTCGAATCATTCGACTAAAATACTTTAAGGTGGTGCTCCAGCATGGCCCCAGTCAAAAGACTAAAACAAGTAAAAAAAAAAATTAAAAGATACATCTGGTGAATGGAAGGTGCCAATTTTTAAAATGATAGTAGTTGGCTGGTTGAGATAAAATAATGTAGGTTGTTGGAGCTGATCATATATACCTCTAGTATTTGTTGGCGCATGGACTGGTGGTTGGGCTGTTGCATTCACGACAGTATAACCATGGTTTCCATTTCTGAACCGGATAGTGCGATGTGATCTCGAGAAAAAACCCCACTTCGTTTCACTTATTCTCAGTACACTATATATATATATATATATATATATATATATATATATATATATATATAGTTTGTGTATGTGTGTACTGTTCTGTAATGGTAAAAATCAACAAAAAAGTACTCCATCTGGTATGTGATGGAGCCTGAGGATTGCATTCGGCAAAAGAGATCGATAGAATATGTACTAGGTTTAAAAAAAAATACTGGGTCGATTTGTTCGACTAAAACCCTTCAAGGCGGTGTCCCAGCATGGCCGCAGTCAAATGACTGAAACGAGTAAATTCATTATTCATTCGGTTCTCATTGTGCCTTGTGGAACTTGAGGCGACAGCAAGATCATTCCATCTTCAAACACTAAAAGCGTCCTTGACAGCTTTTACCATTGTTAACCGTCTACTTTAAAGATCTTTCGTTATTGTTCTCCGCCATGTTTCCTTTGGTCAGCCATGCCTTCTTTTACCCTGTGGAACCCATTGTAAAGCGATCCTGATAATTGGGTTCGGATTATAGCAACAAACTCGATCCAGCCATTTCTATCTCCTTGCTTCAATAGTTTCTCTTATTGGTTTCACATTAACCTTGGTGTGTAGTTGGCTTGTACCTGTATTTCAAAGGGCCAGCCTTGTCACACTCTGTGTCACGTTAAGGGCACACGTGTCTGTGGAGTGCTCAGCCACTTGCACGTTAATTTCACGAGCAGGCTGTTCCGTTGATCGGATCAACTGGAACCCTCGTCGTCGTAACCGACGGAATGCCAACATCACATCATAGTTGGCTATTCGTGACCATATTCGGCCACTAGTCCTTCAAAGATTTTCGTAAATATTTATTTTGTAACAACTACGATTCCTTTTCAATACTTTTAGTTGTTTTCCAACATTCGGATCCATAGAGGAAGATGCTAAGTATGTTGCTTTTGTAAAATCGTATTTTAGTGCTCTTGCTAAGTATTGATGATTACCATATTGAGTTTAACATACCGAATGATAGGTTGGCTTTGCTGATTCTTGTATTTATTTCATGAATGCACTCCCCATCCAGTGTTATTTTGGTGCCTAGATAGTTAAATTCGTCAACATTTACAATTGGCTTGTCGTTCAAAGTCACATTGTCAGCATCTATTATATTTTTACAAAGAGTGTACGTTTCGTTGATTTTGAGACCTATGGTATTGGCTATTTGACTAAGTCTTTCTGATTTGTCTTATAACTCCTGAGGCGTGTATGAGAACAAACAAATGTCGTCTGCATAATCTAAATCTTCTAGTTGAGTTGTGTGCCATTCTATACTTCGCTTATATTCTTCTGTCGTTCTTTGCATCAACCAATTCACTGCCAATGAAAATAAGATTGGTGATGACACGCATCCTTGTTTGACGCTGGCTTTGATCTCGAACGGATCTGTCAGTTTGTTGGTGTGTATAACTTGACATTCGAAGTTTTCATACAATAAACGAACCATTTTGACTAATTTGTGTGGGAAACCACAGTGTCTGAGAATCTTCCAACAAAGTGTAAGAGTAAAAGATGAAGATTAAAGATAAAATATACATACATACATACATACATACATATATATATATATATATATATATATATATATATATATATATATATATATATGTGTGTGTGTGTGTGTGTGTGTGTGTGTGTGTGTGTGTGTGTGTGTGTGTGTGTGTGTGTGTGTATGTATATATATATATATATATATATATATATATATATATATATATATATATATATATATATAGGAGAGTATTGTAGTTCGCTTGAAGCATTGTGTATTGTTTGTAAAGAATAAAAAGTTTTGAATGGTACAACAATGCACTATAAAGCAGCGTTAAAGATGTACCAACACACACAAGATTGAGACATAGCCGACCTCACGCACTTCTCATGAGGAATTCCGGAAGGAGCTTCGTGAGACCACTGCTGAGACGCTTCTGAAAAAAGAAAAGCCACTGGAAAACAGATTATAGCATATCTGAAGAAGGAATTGTATTTCGAAATATCATCGAACTATGGATAACTAAATTACAACAGGTATATACTCCATTTTTTGTATTATAGTGCATTGTTGTACCATTCAAAACTTTTCATTCTATATATATATATATTACTTGTTTCAGTCATTAGACAGTAGGACCATACTAACTGGAACTCTATCGGTTACGACGACAAGTGTTCCAGTTGATCCGATCAACGGAACATCCTGTTCGTGAAATTAACGCGCAAGTGTACACAGACACGTGTACGCTTAACGTAGTATTGTGTGTGACAAGGCTAGCTCTTTGAAATACAGGTACTACTCATTTTTGTCAGAGGAATGAACGGGAGCAACGTGAAATAAAATGTTTTCGTCAACGACACAATGCGCTGCTGGGAATTGACCTCATGACCTGACGATCGTGAGCCGAATATCCTATCCACTAAGCCACGCGCCTTCACAGCAGGATCATACTCGCATGCATATACATATGTACTTATATGTCATCTTATCTTCTTCGTTGTATTGAACCATATAGACATGTTTTATTTGCAGTTAACTACTGTTATTTCTGCCGCTAAAACACCCACTCGCACTTTAACAAATGCTAGCCGACGCCATTTTGTTTACAACACATTCTTCCGAACATATTGCCATAGCAATATTATCAGGTAAAAATCCTCAAAGAAAATCACGAAGATTACATTTTTTTAAGGCTTCTGAGAACAGTGATTCTATTTTTTTATTTGGAATATTTTTTCTATTCTTCTTCTGGTTTCAGAAAGACGTCTCTCCCTGGACTGAATCTGGGAAGATGTGCTGCTATCTTACATGTGAGAACATTGAAACAATCACACATATACCTATATAGATTACATTCTATTCATACATACTTGCTTAAGGTTGTATTGAAGCATTCTTGTAGATACTCACATATATAGATACATGTACACACATGTTTACATATATATATATATATATATATATATATATATATATATATATATATATATATATATATATATATATATATATATATGCACATGTACACAAACATACATACATGCATCCATCTATCCATCCAAATATGTGAGTATACACACACATACACACACGCATACACACAAACACACACACACA
>NC_142933.1:43055374-43060374 GCF_046866305.1 Octopus bimaculoides | reverse complement strand
CCCATGCAGCATCATCAGCTTTCTCGTCCTTCTATCCAGTGTTGATATTTCTTCCTTAGCCCATTTGAGGATGGACGCACTATATCTGATTACCGCAACTGCCCAGATATTCATTACGGTAATCAAATTTTTGGCATTCTCGCTGGATTTCAACACCATCTTCACTCTTTTTTGATACGCCTCGCTGACGTTGACTTTCATTTCTCTGTGTAGAATATGCTCCAGCTCCCAAATACCTACTACCGTTGGGTTCACCCATGGTCTCTCCTGATGGTAACCGCAATCCTCTGCAGGCAGTTTTCTTCCCTCTTTTCATATTTAGTACTGAGCACTTGGTAATCCCAAATTCCATACCGATGTCCTTATCATCATCATCATCATCATTATTATTATTATTATTATTATTATTATTATTATTATTATTATTATTATCATTTTTATTCAGTAGTTTTATTTTTATAACGTGCTTTCACTTCACTACCGAGCGCAGCTCTGTGTGCCTTGGGTATGTGCTGTGGTTTGCTGTGATGCTCTTATGGTTATTGTATTGAAAGTGTTTTGCGTAGGATGTGTGCAGTGGCCAGTAGTGCAATTTTCTGTATGTTGTATATATTTTTAAGTCTTGGTGTTTTTGTTATGTATTTGTCTGAATATTTTTTATTATCCCTAAGGCGCCTACTATGATAGGAATTGTTTCTGTTTTTAGATTCCACATTCAAGTTGCCTCTATTTTCAGGTCTTTGTATTTTGAAAGTTTCTCCATTTCTTTTGGAGAAACGTTGTCATCTGCTGGTATTGATACATCAATTAGAAAGCATTTTTTTTCTTCATAAACTCTGACAACTATATCTGGCCTATTGGCCTTAATTTCTCTATCTGTGTGTATTGGCATATCCCATAGTATGGTTGCTTTCCCGTTTTCTGTGACCTTTTCTGGCATGTACTTATTCTATCATTTTTCTGTTGTTATTCTTTAGTGTTGGCATAGCTTCCAGTGTATGTAGGTCCCAACTCTGTTGTGTCTGTGAATATATTCCTTCTTAGTCTGGACTGGGCAGCCAGAGATAATATGATTTGTTGTTTCTTGTCCATCTCCACATATTCTGCAGTTACTTGTTGTGTTTCTTTTCATTATATGTTTTTGGTAATTTCTGGTGGGGAGGCTTTGGTCTTGTGCTGCAATTAAAAATTCTTCAGTCTCAGCTTTGAGTCCTGAGCTTCTCAACCATTGCTGAGAATTTTCTCTGTCTATTTCTTTCGCGTTTAGTTTAGCCCAGTATTTGCCATGGAGGGGCTTTTCTTGCCATCATTTTATCAAGGTCCGTTGCTGTTCTAGTTTTAGTTTGGATTTCATTTGTTTTATAGCTTTTGTTGTTTCTTCTTCTTCTTCTTCTTCTTCTTCTTCTTCTTCTTCTTCTTCTTCTTCTTCTTCTTTGTTTGGTAGTATGACTTCTTGCTTAGCGGTATTTCGCCCTTCTCTACATTCTGAGTTCAAATTCCGCCGAGGTCGACTTTGCCCTTTATCCTTTCGGGGTCGATAAATTAAGTACCAGTGAAACACTGGGTTCAATGTGATCGACTAGTCCCCTCTCCCCAAATTTTAGGCCTTGTGTCTTTAGTACAAAGGATTGTTGTTGTTGTTATTATTATTTTTATGTTATGGCGTTATATTAGCAGAAACAGCAGGGCACCAGACAAAATAGCTTTACCTTTAAAATCCCACGGAGATGCCTTTTCCCCGTTCATTTCATATTTCCATGGCGGCAAGAACGAATTTGCCTTGTCCATAAAATAAAGTAGACGATATTTATTTCATGTCAACTTGTTAAATTATGGAGTTTAGGAAGTGACTTAATCTGAAAACGTGTCTAGAAAATGAAGCAACTGCATCGCTGAAGAGCCATTTAGTAACACACGAAGCTGTTAAATTCATTTGAAATTTTGACACCTCATGAAATAGATTTAAATTTGAAGTGAATCTGAGAGCTTGTGAGTTACTAACTGGCCCTTCTACGTTGTTCCTTATTAAATTCAATTAACTGCTGAGATTTTTACCCTATAATGAAGCTAGACATCGCGGCTACTAATAGCGGCAAAAAGGAAAAAAAGTTTTACATAACATCGGATAGTAGATTTAATTCCACGCCCTGTTTAACCTCATCACCTGATAGCTGTTGCCAGTATACGGGGCTGGTCGCTTGTCTGTGATTTCTTCCTATTTTCTTGCCGCCGCTCCTCCAACATAAAAAATATGTATTGTGGTCGATAAAATAAATACCTATAAGGTATTGCAGTCGAGATAGCCAATAACGTAGACAATGTTTTTGTGACTATATTAGCAACCAACACGGGGCGGCAGATTTGTAGAATCGTCAGAACGTCATACAAAATGCCTTGCACTATTTAGTTACGGTTCTTTAAGGTTCCTTTATGCTCTGAATTAAAATCCTGCCGAGATCAACTCCATTTTACACCCTTCTGGGTTCCATTAAATAATATGCCAATCAAAAGCTGTGAATGGGTGTTAGGCAAAATAATCAAACGACTTTACCTTCCCACCCTTGAAAACAAAAATCGAGTCCTTGTGCTCATCACAGAAATCAATAAACGAGAGAGAATTCTATAAAATATGGAAGTAAAAACAGAAATAGCCAAATGAAGAAGAAAAAAAACGGCGCCACCATGTTATTACGTAACTGTAATAGTGTCGTTAAAAACATGGCGGAAATTTGTTTTGTTCAATGGTTTTACTCGTCTTTCTTTCATTTTATTTTGTTTTCCTTGTATTTTTTCCTTCATATTTTATGTAAATTTGTTGATTTAGAAATCCTTATTTGGCGATGATGGAAATTCTGATATTCAAACAGTGTTTTCTAATATTTCAGGACTTCGTAAAATCTCATCACTTACCTGTCACACACATCACGTCTTTATTGTGTGGTGTGTGCATGTGTGCATGTGCTTGTGTATGTTTTCGTGTATGATGTGTGCGTATGTGTTCGTATACAGTGTGCGCGTGTTGTGATGTGTGTGTAGAATGCATACCTGTGATTACGTATGTGTGTGACGGGGTGCGCAGCGTGTGAGTATGTATGGATGGAGTGCGTGTGTGTATGTGTGTGTGTTTGTGAATGTATGTGTGCATGGAAGCGTCTGTGTGGTTATGTAGTCGTGTTTGTGTCATGAATGAGTACGTATTTGTCCGTGCGTATGTATGTGTAGCACGTGTATATGTGAATGCACAAGTATGCCTGTGTGTATATGCAGGTGTTTGTGATGTGCATGTGTGTGTATGTGTGCTGTGTATGAATATGTATATCTGTAGCGTGCAACTTTCTGTGTATGCGTAAGCATATATGTATACGTCTAACGTATATGTATGATTATATATGGATAGTAACAGGAGAGAAGTAGCTAGTATTATTGTGCTTATATGAATACAGATGTTTATGTATGCATGCATGTGCATGCACATCTCTTCTACCCGTCCCTCTCTACCTTTCTACCTGTCCATCTTTATCTTTCTACCTGTGCCTCTCAATCTTTCAACCTGTTCCTCTCTATCTTTCTACCTGTCCCTCTATCTCTCTACCAGTCCTCTATTTTTCTACCTGTCCCTCTCTATTTTTCTACCTGTCCCTCTCTATCTTTTTACCTGTCCCTCTATCTCTCTACCAGTCCTCTATTTTTCTACCTGTCCCTCCCTATTTTTCTACCTGTCCCTCTCTATTTTCTACCTGTCCCTCTCTATCTTTCTACATGTCCCTCTATCTCTCTACCAGTCCTCTATTTTTCTACCTGTCCCTCCCTATTTTTCTACCTGTCCCTCTCTATCTTTCTACCTGTCCCTCTATCTCTCTACCAGTCCTCTATTTTTCTACCTGTCCCTCCCTATTTTTCTACCTGTCCCTCTCTATCTTTCTACATGTCCCTCTATCTCTCTACCAGTCCTCTATTTTTCTACCTGTCCCTCCCTATTTTTCTACCTGTCCCTCTCTATCTTTCTACCTGTCCCTCTATCTCTCTACCAGTCCTCTATTTTTCTACCTGTCCCTCTCTATTTTTCTACCTGTCCCTCTCTATCTTTTTACCTGTCCCTCTATCTCTCTACCAGTCCTCTATTTTTCTACCTGTCCCTCCCTATTTTTCTACCTGTCCCTCTCTATTTTCTACCTGTCCCTCTCTATCTTTCTACATGTCCCTCTATCTCTCTACCAGTCCTCTATTTTTCTACCTGTCCCTCCCTATTTTTCTACCTGTCCCTCTCTATCTTTCTACCTGTCCCTCTATCTCTCTACCAGTCCTCTATTTTTCTACCTGTCCCTCCCTATTTTTCTACCTGTCCCTCTCTATCTTTCTACATGTCCCTCTATCTCTCTACCAGTCCTCTATTTTTCTACCTGTCCCTCCCTATTTTTCTACCTGTCCCTCTCTATCTTTCTACCTGTCCCTCTATCTCTCTACCAGTCCTCTATTTTTCTACCTGTCCCTCCCTATTTTTCTACCTGTCCCTCTCTATCTTTCTACCTGTGCCTCTCAATCTTGCTACCTGTCCCTCCCTATTTTTCTACCTGTTCCTCGCAATCTTGCTACCTGTCCCTCTCTATTTTTCTACCTGTCCCTCTCAATGTTGCTACCTGTCCCTCCCTATTTTTCTACCTGTTCCTCGCAATCTTTCTCTCTTTCTTCTCCTTCTCTTACTCATATCGCCCTCTCTGTCTTTATGTATATGTGTATATGTGTGTGTGTGTGTATGTACATGTCTACCTCCTATACCTTTCCCTCTCTATCTTATTACACGCCCCGTTCTATTTTTCTGCCTGTTCTTCTCTATCTTTCTGTCTTTCTTCTCCCTCACTATCCCATATCGCCCTCTCTGCACGTGTATACGTATATATGTATACGTTCATGTGTGTGTATATGCATTTGTTTATATTTACATGTGTATGTCTAAGGCCTATAAATATTGCTTCTAATAAAGGATTGTAATAACGTTATTT